>NC_080710.1:28828279-28885779 GCF_019097595.1 Hemibagrus wyckioides | reverse complement strand
TTCAAGATACTTTAACTCGCTGTCATTATTTTGCAGTGTATTGTATATATGTATTATAAAGAGAGAGAGAGAGAGAGAGAGAGAGAGAGAGATTTTATTCTGCTTAGGAAGAAACTGTGTCTGAAAATCTATTCACAAGCTCTATTTAACCCTTTTTACCAGTACACTGATGTTCCAGTATACCGATGGAATGGAAATGGACTTATGGGATATTTTTAATCAGTATAAATAAATGAAAGATGTTCTGGCTGTGAGTCTGATATAAAATGAGTCAGGACTCTGTTGGCTTTCAGTGTGTTTTAGACGTGTGGTTTTAGCTCTGTTGGATAACCTTACACAGAATTTCACTGGTTGAAGATAACACCTTGAAAATAGATAACTTTTCTATGAAAATCTTGCCCATAGACGGTTAGGGAAAAACAGAAATACTACAAATTGAAACACTACAAATTCTTAAAGCTCTGAGTGTCTACTTTCATATGAGCTTCATATAAACCACCACTGTGGAGTGAGACATGACAAAGACATTCAATGTTCAACAACCAAACAGGAGCAAATTCCTTTTTTTGGACCTCTAGGAAAAAGAGTTAATATACACCGACAGTCAAAAGATGAAATCTGGAGCTTCTTATGTTTTATTGTATTATAGTAAAATAATCAACTTCATAGTGATGTGATGAGGACTGATGTGATACAGCTAGTGTTACCACCTTAAAGTTGAGTATTTTCCTATGACATCATATCCTGTAGTATTGAATTGAATTCAATTTATTTGTATAGCACTTTTAACAGTGGACATTGTCTCAAAGCAGCTTTACTGATGTATAGAAACATAGATGATAAAGTTTAAAGTTAAGTTTTCTATTTACCTCTAACATTTATCTCTTAAACCACAGCAATTTGGTAATAATTACAACTTTTCATAGATTTGACCCCACACAAACAACCCCACACTATAACCCCCACTCCACAAAACTTTACACTTGGCACAATGCAGTCAGGCAAGTACCATTCTCCTGCAACCACCAATCCCAGACTCGTCCATCGGATTGCCAGACAGAGAAGCATGATTGGTCAGTCCAGAGAACACGTCTCCACTGCTCTAGTGTCCAGTACCGGTGTGCTTTACACTACTGCATCCGACACTTTGCATTGCACTTGGTGATGTAAAGCTTGGATGCAGCCGCTCGGCCATGACAAACCCATTTTATGAAGCTCTCTGTGCACGGTTCTTGAGCTAATCTGAAGGCCACATGAAGTTTGGATATCTGTACCTATTGACTCTGCAGAAAGTCGGGGACTTTTGTGCACTGTACGCCTCAGCAGGCGCTGACCCCGCTCTGTGATTTTACGTGGCTTACTACTTTGCGGCTTGACTTTGTTATAATACCTCTAACACTAACTGACTTGACTGTGGAATATTTAGTAGTGAGGAATTTGGAGTGGTGTTCCAAAACATTTGACAATGCAGTGTATTTATTAGTGTTGAATATTCCTATACTGTCTTAATTAAGTAATAATAATTAAGTTAATAACTTTCATTTAGAGTGTTACAAATCCCTGACACTGGAGACTCCTTACATAAATATCAAATATTATAGAATAATGAACAATTACATGTTTATAGATAAAAGTCCTTGTGTAAGATATGAAACATTAGCTTTGGCAGATCTGCTGTTGAAATTAATCAACGTCAATATTATTCCGACCAATCAGAATACAGAATTCAACCTGACTGTTCAAAGTTCGTTATTTGTCACTTATATATATTACATACACGTGATGTAATTTAAAGAAATGTTTTTCCTCATTTTTAGCTGCAACAACAGGCTTTAATGTAGAATATAATGAAATATAATAAAGTATAGTTTGCTATAACTGTGTTATAATACACAATAATATACAACACTGCACATTATACTAAGTGCATTTTTTTGTGCAGAGGATGCAGCTGGTCAGTATCTGTTTCTCACGTGACTGTGTTGTGTGTACACAGCATTTCCGTCCCTCTGTTTTCCAACACCGCAGCAACACCAAACCCACAACACCGGCACAAACACAGCTCCACCTGGTCCCGAACCCGAACCCTGATGCACGTATACGACTCGAGCAGGAAAACAAGACTTTGTGCTGAATGTGGAAACGATGAAATAGGAGCATAGGATTGGCAGGCTCAGCATGCGCAGACCTCAAAATATAAAGCAGAAAATATCTCTCCATCCCATCAGAAAGTCAGGGTTCACTGGCTCCCTGAGACCTGCAGGCTAGAGGCAACATATGAGCTTTTATCAGGCACAGCCCATGCAGGATTGCAAGCCTTGGCCTCTGAGCCGCTGGCATGGCGAGAGAGCAATAACAATAATAAAAGCTAATATCGAGGCGGGGTTAAAGGCGTTAAAGGTTAAAGCTCGGGTTGTTGAGGGGGAAGGAGAAAAGAAGAAGAAAGGAGAGATGGTTTAAATGATCCAGGCTGCTATGAAACTGGAGAGCAGCGCCGTATCGATTCTGATCAACCCTGTCAAACATGAAGCCGGACAGCAGACGGAGAGTGTAAGAGGATTGTGTAATGCTAAGAGAATGAAAGCAGATGAAAATATTCAACTCCTGAGAGAATAGCATTTTATGAACAGAGACAGGATAAAGACAGCATGAAAGAAAAAAAAAGGTGAAGCAAAATAACGATACAGAATGTGAATGTGAATTCTGGCCCAAGTGTCAGTGCAGTTTAATAGATTAACAAGAAGGAATGTTTTTCAATTCAATAAAAATCAGTTTTATTTGCAAAGCACTTTTAATAATGGACATTGTCACAAAGCAGCATTATAAAAATATGCTAATTTTGAATTTTCAAATAAAAATTACATTTATGGCATTTGTTCTTATCCAGAGAACCTTAAATTATTCTCATATTATACAACTAAGGGTTAAGGGGTCTTGCTCAGGGGCCCAGCAGTGTTGGCTTGGTGGACCTGGGATTTGAATTCACAACCTTCTAGTACTAGACTAACACTTTAACCACTGGAGCTACCCCTTTCTTAACAGTTAGAGATAATGAGCAAGCCATGGGCGACAAAGGTGAGAAAAAACTCCCTGAGACAATATGAGGAAGAACCCTTGAGAGGAACCAGACTCAAAAGGGAACCTCATCCTCATCAGGGTGACACCGGAGAGCGTGATTATAAATGATTATAAACACCGGAGAGCGTGATTATAAATGATTATAAACACCGGAGAGCGTGATTATAAATGATTATAAACACCGGAGAGCGTGATTATAAATGATTAGAACCACCGGAGAGCGTGATTATAAATCATTATAACCACCGGAGAGCGTGATTATAAATCATTATAACCACCGGAGAGCGTGATTATAAATCATTATAACCACCGGAGAGCGTGATTATAAATCATTATAACCACCGGAGAGCGTGATTATAAATCATTATAACCACCGGAGAGTGTGATTATAAATCATTATAACCACCGGAGAGTGTGATTATAAATCATTATAACCACCGGAGAGTGTGATTATAAATCATTATAACCACCGGAGAGTGTGATTATAAATCATTATAACCACCGGAGAGTGTGATTATAAATCATTTCACTTCATTCAAATCACTTCAAATAATTTATCGTAACTGAACACTATAGAGTCAAGTGCAATTTCTGAATTCAGCCTAATTTCTAAATTCTTGGTAGCTTAATGGTTAAGGTGTTGGACTACTGACTGGAAGGTTGTGAGTTTGAGTCCCAGCTCTGCTACTGCTGGGCCCCTGAGCAAGGCCCTTGACCCCCAATTGCTCAGTAGTATAAAATGAGATATAATTTTTTTAAAAGCTTTGATTGGATTTCAGGTTGCATTAAAGGTTAGAATATCAAAGACTACACTGTTTCATCTGTAAAGCAGGATTTCTCTATCAGACAAGGATCAAAGACATTTTACATAATTAGAATTCCTTAATTAGCAATGATCTAATGAGAAAGAACCCCCCCCCTTCCCCCTCAAGTACTAATACAGCTTATGGTACTTCAGGGGTTCTAGGTATGGGAGAAGTTAGAAAATTACTTGGATTGTCGAATATGCAATAAACAACCCCACCACTGTGTTGTTTTGTAGCTCTGTGTTGTTTTGTAGCTCTGTGTTGTTTTGTAGCTCTGTGTTGATTTGTAGCTCTGTGTTGTTTTGTAGCTCTGTGTTGTTTTGTAGCTCTGTGTTGATTTGTAGCTCTGTGTTGTTTTGTAGCTCTGTGTTGTTTTGTAGCTCTGTGTTGTTTTGTAGCTCTGTGTTGTTTTGTAGCTCTGTGTTATTTTGTAGCTCTGTGTTGTTTTGTAGCTCTGTGTTATTTTGTAGCTCTGTGTTATTTTGTAGCTCTATGTTGATTTGTAGCTCTGTGTTGTTTTGTAGCTCTGTGTTCTGTAGCTCTGTGTTGTTTTGTAGCTCTGTGTTGATTTGTAGCTCTGTGTTGATTTGTAGCTCTGTGTTATTTTGTAGCTCTGTGTTATTTTGTATCTCTGTGTTGTTTTGTAGCTCTGTGTTGTTTTGTAGCTCTGTGTTGTTTTGTAGCTCTGTGTTATTTTGTAGCTCTGTGTTGATTTGTAGCTCTGTGTTGTTTTGTAGCTCTGTGTTGTTTTGTAGCTCTGTGTTATTTTGTAGCTCTGTGTTGGTTTGTAGCTCTGTGTTGTTTTGTAGCTCTGTGTTGATTTGTAGCTCTGTGTTGTTTTGTAGCTCTGTGTTGATTTGTAGCTCTGTGTTGTTTTGTAGCTCTGTGTTATTTTGTAGCTCTGTGTTGGTTTGTAGCTCTGTGTTGTTTTGTAGCTCTGTGTTGATTTGTAGCTCTGTGTTGTTTTGTAGCTCTGTGTTGATTTGTAGCTCTGTGTTGTTTTGTAGCTCTGTGTTGTTTTGTAGCTCTGTGTTGTTTTGTAGCTCTGTGTTGATTTGTAGCTCTGTGTTGTTTTGTAGCTCTGTGTTGTTTTGTAGCTCTGTGTTGTTTTGTAGCTCTGTGTTGTTTTGTAGCTCTGTGTTATTTTGTAGCTCTGTGTTGTTTTGTAGCTCTGTGTTGTTTTGTAGCTCTGTGTTGTTTTGTAGCTCTGTGTTGATTTGTAGCTCTGTGTTGTTTTGTAGCTCTGTGTTATTTTGTAGCTCTGTGTTGTTTTGTAGCTCTGTGTTATTTTGTAGCTCTGTGTTGATTTGTAGCTCTGTGTTGTTTTGTAGCTCTGTGTTGATTTGTAGCTCTGTGTTGTTTTGTAGCTCTGTGTTATTTTGTAGCTCTGTGTTGTTTTGTAGCTCTGTGTTATTTTGTAGCTCTGTGTTGATTTGTAGCTCTGTGTTGTTTTGTAGCTCTGTGTTGATTTGTAGCTCTGTGTTGTTTTGTAGCTCTGTGTTATTTTGTAGCTCTGTGTTATTTTGTAGCTCTGTGTTGTTTTGTAGCTCTGTGTTGATTTGTACCTCTGTGTTGATTTGTAGCTCTGTGTTATTTTGTAGCTCTATGTTGATTTGTAGCTCTGTGTTGTTTTGTAGCTCTGTGTTGTTTTGTAGCTCTGTGTTGTTTTGTAGCTCTGTGTTGTTTTGTAGCTCTGTGTTGTTTTGTAGCTCTGTGTTGTTTTGTAGCTCTGTGTTGTTTTGTAGCTCTGTGTTGATTTGTAGCTCTGTGTTGTTTTGTAGCTCTATGTTGTTTTGTAGCTCTGTGTTCTGTAGCTCTGTGTTGTTTTGTAGCTCTGTGTTGATTTGTAGCTCTGTGTTGATTTGTAGCTCTGTGTTGTTTTGTAGCTCTGTGTTGTTTTGTAGCTCTGTGTTGATTTGTAGCTCTGTGTTGATTTGTAGCTCTGTGTTGTTTTGTAGCTCTGTGTTGATTTGTAGCTCTGTGTTGATTTGTAGCTCTGTGTTGTTTTGTAGCTCTGTGTTGATTTGTAGCTCTGTGTTTTGTAGCTCTGTGTTGATTTGTAGCTCTGTGTTGATTTGTAGCTCTGTGTTGATTTGTAGCTCTGTGTTGTTTTGTAGCTCTGTGTTGATTTGTAGCTCTGTGTTGATTTGTAGCTCTGTGTTGTTTTGTAGCTCTGTGTTCTGTATCTCTGTGTTGTTTTGTAGCTCTGTGTTGATTTGTAGCTCTGTGTTGTTTTGTAGCTCTGTGTTGTTTTGTAGCTCTGTGTTGATTTGTAGCTCTGTGTTGATTTGTAGCTCTGTGTTGTTTTGTAGCTCTGTGTTGATTTGTAGCTCTGTGTTGATTTGTAGCTCTGTGTTGTTTTGTAGCTCTGTGTTGATTTGTAGCTCTGTGTTGTTTTGTAGCTCTGTGTTGATTTGTAGCTCTGTGTTGTTTTGTAGCTCTGTGTTGATTTGTAGCTCTGTGTTGTTTTGTAGCTCTGTGTTGTTTTGTAGCTCTGTGTTGTTTTGTAGCTCTGTGTTATTTTGTAGCTCTGTGTTCTGTAGCTCTGTGTTGTTTTGTAGCTCTGTGTTGATTTGTAGCTCTGTGTTCTGTAGCTCTGTGTTGATTTGTAGCTCTGTGTTATTTTGTAGCTCTGTGTTGATTTGTAGCTCTGTGTTGTTTTGTAGCTCTGTGTTGATTTGTAGCTCTGTGTTATTTTGTAGCTCTGTGTTGTTTTGTAGCTCTGTGTTGATTTGTAGCTCTGTGTTCTGTAGCTCTGTGTTGTTTTGTAGATCTGTGTTGTTTTGTAGCTCTGTGTTGATTTGTAGCTCTTTGTTGATTTGTAGCTCTGTGTTATTTTGTAGCTCTGTGTTGTTTTGTAGCTCTGTGTTGATTTGTAGCTCTGTGTTGTTTTGTAGCTCTGTGTTGTTTTGTAGCTCTGTGTTGATTTGTAGCTCTGTGTTGTTTTGTAGCTCTGTGTTGATTTGTAGCTCTGTGTTCTGTATCTCTGTGTTGTTTTGTAGCTCTGTGTTGATTTGTAGCTCTGTGTTGTTTTGTAGCTCTGTGTTGTTTTGTAGCTCTGTGTTATTTTGTAGCTCTGTGTTGTTTTGTAGCTCTTTGTTGATTTGTAGCTCTGTGTTATTTTGTAGCTCTGTGTTGTTTTGTAGCTCTGTGTTGATTTGTAGCTCTGTGTTCTGTAGCTCTGTGTTGTTTTGTACCTCTGTGTTGATTTGTAGCTCTGTGTTGATTTGTAGCTCTGTGTTGTTTTGTAGCTCTGTGTTGATTTGTAGCTCTGTGTTGTTTTGTAGCTCTGTGTTGATTTGTAGCTCTGTGTTGTTTTGTAGCTCTGTGTTGATTTGTAGCTCTGTGTTGATTTGTAGCTCTGTGTTGATTTGTAGCTCTGTGTTCTGTATCTCTGTGTTGTTTTGTAGCTCTGTGTTGATTTGTAGCTCTGTGTTGTTTTGTAGCTCTGTGTTGTTTTGTAGCTCTGTGTTATTTTGTAGCTCTGTGTTGTTTTGTAGCTCTGTGTTGATTTGTAGCTCTGTGTTGATTTGTAGCTCTGTGTTCTGTAGCTCTGTGTTGTTTTGTAGCTCTGTGTTGATTTGTAGCTCTGTGTTGATTTGTAGCTCTGTGTTGTTTTGTAGCTCTGTGTTGTTTTGTAGCTCTGTGTTGTTTTGTAGCTCTGTGTTGATTTGTAGCTCTGTGTTGTTTTGTAGCTCTGTGTTGATTTGTAGCTCTGTGTTGATTTGTAGCTCTGTGTTGTTTTGTAGCTCTGTGTTGATTTGTAGCTCTGTGTTGTTTTGTAGCTCTGTGTTGATTTGTAGCTCTGTGTTGATTTGTAGCTCTGTGTTCTGTATCTCTGTGTTGTTTTGTAGCTCTGTGTTGATTTGTAGCTCTGTGTTGTTTTGTAGCTCTGTGTTGTTTTGTAGCTCTGTGTTATTTTGTAGCTCTGTGTTGATTTGTAGCTCTGTGTTGTTTTGTAGCTCTGTGTTGATTTGTAGCTCTGTGTTGATTTGTAGCTCTGTGTTCTGTAGCTCTGTGTTGTTTTGTAGCTCTGTGTTGATTTGTAGCTCTGTGTTGATTTGTAGCTCTGTGTTGTTTTGTAGCTCTGTGTTGATTTGTAGCTCTGTGTTGTTTTGTAGCTCTGTGTTGATTTGTAGCTCTGTGTTGTTTTGTAGCTCTGTGTTGTTTTGTAGCTCTGTGTTGATTTGTAGCTCTGTGTTATTTTGTAGCTCTGTGTTGTTTTGTAGCTCTGTGTTGATTTGTAGCTCTGTGTTGATTTGTAGCTCTGTGTTGTTTTGTAGCTCTGTGTTGATTTGTAGCCCTGTGTTGATTTGTAGCTCTGTGTTCTGTATCTCTGTGTTGTTTTGTAGCTCTGTGTTGATTTGTAGCTCTGTGTTGTTTTGTAGCTCTGTGTTGTTTTGTAGCTCTGTGTTGATTTGTAGCTCTGTGTTGATTTGTAGCTCTGTGTTCTGTATCTCTGTGTTGTTTTGTAGCTCTGTGTTGTTTTGTAGCTCTGTGTTCTGTAGCTCTGTGTTGATTTGTAGCTCTGTGTTATTTTGTAGCTCTGTGTTGTTTTGTAGCTCTGTGTTGTTTTGTAGCTCTGTGTTGTTTTGTAGCTCTATGTTGTTTTGTAGCTTTATCTTGCTTTATAGCTCTATGTAGTGTCATAGCTCTATCTTGTTTTGTAGCTCTATGTTGTTTTAAGAGAAGCTTAAACTATGGTTAAAGACGGATCAGAACTGTTTTTTTGGTAACAAAATGGGAGGCAAAGACATTTTAATTTCATAAAGTGCAACACAAACAATGAAAACTGTGAAAATCAACACCCATAAACTATGAAAAATAACAGAGCCTAAAGAACGAGGCTGTAGCAGATATGACAAACACGACATGGCAACAATAGCTTGACAACAAAACTCCCTGAAACACTGAGAATATAATTAGGAGTGTTAATGAGGAGTAACACAAATCAGGTGTGAGTGATTAGTGGCATGTGACAGCTCGAGCTGTTCATCTGCAATTTTCGGCATAACCCGTGACGCTTTAAGTACGACATCTTAGTGTCTTGGTATTGAGGTCAATAACACACTACAACAAAGAGCTTTATATACACATATATGAATTTTAATACCAGTTCTGAACGGAAGCGAACAAAGAAGCAAGGGAAATATGATCCCTCTTAGGAGCTTAAGGCTTGACATATTTCCATTGGATTCTATTCCTTCGAATCTTCCTTGACACAGGTTAATGCAGGAATCATGTACTGTTTGTTCATTCATTATTTATGGGCTACAGTGTGCAGGCTTGTGCACTGTGACTCCATTCGGTGAGGAAAAACTGCAGTGTGATCCACGAGAGACTCCGAGAGTCTCATAAATCAATAAATGAATTAAATAACCACTGAAGACAAATCTAGGAGGGTGACTAAGTATCTGTGGGTGAAAAAAAAGGCCAAAGAGGCAGAAAGCCAATGGGATGAATTATGCTTATTCCTTCTTTCTCTCTCTCACACACTCACACACACACAGCTATATGTTTTTCATCTACAATATCCATCATACAAGCTGCCGTGTTTCTAAACCCCCCAAAACTGGTCCCAGGAACCCAAACCTGGCTCAGCATCCCGCTAAAAATGAACACCAGGGCACAATTCCTGTGTCTTTGCCCAAACCGAATTCCAGAGAAACGCCGTTCTTTGTTTCAAGAAGCAATACAGCTGGAAATAAAGCGAGTTAAACGGTCTGAGTCGCTCGCCTCTCGCTGTTGTTTAGATGGCTGTGCTGCTGGGAAAAAAGACTTGTGTGCTAATTTTCCCTCTGTGTCAGCATGAAATCGTTGGAAAGGTTCCTTCAGGATCTGTACAAGGCCCTCAGGCTTTACTGCTTTTAGAACTGAAATCATTATACAGGACTTTAGGAGAAACATGTGACTTGAGAGAGGTTGCTGCAAAGGTGAACATCACTCTGGCCTTATTTACCTACAGCACAGGTCACCTTATACTGTGTGTGTGTGTGTGTGTGTGTGTGTGTGTATGTGTATGTGTGTGTGTGTGGCATGATTTTTTTAATGTTGTAATGTCAATGGAAGGTCCTTACAAGGCCAGTTAATGTGTGTGTGTGTGTGTGTGTGTGTGTGTGGTATGTTTCTGTATCTTGGTGGACACACATGTTCTCTTAAAAATAGAAATATCTGCTAAATATTTCAGAAGATTTTTTTTTGTCACTGGAAGATCCGCATAAGGACAGTTAAAGAAATGTGTGTGTGTGTGTGTGTATAAGGGAATGAAAGTCACACTGTCAGTGAGCAGTGTGAATGGAAGTGCCCCCTGCGTGAACTTGCCTCGTGTTTCCAGGTAAACAAAATCGTAAACCCTGTTTATCTCCGTTTCGCAGACACACAAGCTCAGTTTGAAATGCAAAACAAAGTGACAAAAATCATTTTTAATTGCACCGTTTATAGGAATCATGGAACATGCAGTCATTATTGTGTGTGACGCATTTGTGTAGCGTGCCATTTGTGCTCATTCACGCGTTAATGCCTTCATTTATTTTTAGTAAGCGCTTTATCCTGGCCAGGTTCACTCTGGAGCCAGAGCTTGTGAGGTGAGTACTATTACACTTATTTCCTGTGCTTTAAATTAATTAATGAGGTTAATCAAGTAATTAGGGGTGGAACAACACACTCCAGGTAGATATTGAATCGATTGAATTCAATGCTCAGAAAGAATTGAACAAAAACATTTTTTTTGAGGATCAAAAATAAATAAATAAATAAATAAATAAATAAATAAATAAATAAATAAATAAATAATAGCTTTATGATTTGCTTGAATTCAATTCTTAGAAAAATGTGCACAAAATTCTTTTTCTGAGAATAATAAATAAAATAAAATAAAATAAAATAAAATATTATATTATATATATTATTATTATATTAAAATAAAATAAAAATTGCAGACTCATTTCTTTAGTTCTAGATAATAAATGATTAAAAAAACATTTATTTATTTATTTATTTAACATTTATTTAACATTTATTTATTTATTTATTTATTCATTTTTTATGTCTTTGTTTTTGCATTTCTGTCAGTATATAACTAGACAAATAAAAAATAGCTTTAACTATAGCTGTAGTTAAAGCATGTAGCTTCTGTGATACTTGTCTGTGTTAATTGGTGTCTTTGGCTTGACTCTTGTAAAATACATTTACGGCATTTGGGCCTATCCAGAAATATTTATATTTTACACTGTTTATTGCTAATCTCTGTTTCCATTTCCACTTCTCTCAGCTTCAACAAGTCCAGCGTTATTGCTGTAAGCTCCAGCTCTGTGGACTGAGTGGAGTAATAATCCACCAGAGGCGGAGAAAATACCATTTCTGCAATCTATTCTGGCTACAATAGACCCACCAGGGGAAATCTCACATCCTGGTTGAGCTTAATTAGCCCCATTACACACACACACACACACACACAGTTTCTGAATGAGTTTCACAGATAAATCATATGGAAACATTTGGCTTGCTCTAGATTAAAAGATATGTCTCAACATGTTTAAATATATATACATGGTATTGTGTTGACAAATCGTATTTTATTTATTTATTTCAAAATTCGCATGGAGCCTATTTTCCTTTCCAGTTAAATGAAAGGCAAAGGTCAGTAATGCTGAAGTGGTTTACATCTCATTAAACTGAAAGGAGGCTCATGAATTGATCCTTCATAAGCTGCTGTTGCATTACTAAATGCATGAAAATGAAATGAGGTCCTAATCTTCACGATGATCACCGGAACCATTAAGAAATTGTGTTTTACAATCATTTTCTGCTATTTAAAATATAAAATAACAAGACACAGACAGAGTTAGAGGGAGAAAAAAAGGATTTAGTTTACATAAAAGTTCTAAGTTCTGACTAAAGTTTTGAGTTTTTTAGCTTTATATTTTATCGAAATTGTTGTGCCAGTTTCTTCCTTCAAGCAGTCAGACTCCTCAATAGTCAGAAAGAGGAATGACACCAACCTACACACACACAAAACATACACAAACACAAGCTCAAGTGACTAAGGCTCTGGGTTGTTGAAGATCAGGGTTCAAGCCCCAGCACTGCCATGCTGTCGCCGTTGGGCTCTTGAGCAAGACCAGCAACGCTTCCTGCTCCAGGGGCGCTGCATCATGGCTGACCCTGCGCTCTGACCCATAATCCTTCAAGGATGGGATATGCAAAGAAAGAATTTCACTGTGCAGTAATGTATATGTGACAAATAAAGGCTACTTAACATACACATAATGCTGTATGGACCTCACCTACCATCTTTTTTTTGCTGCTGTCTTAATCCACAAGTTTAAATCCACAGCATTTTACTATTGCACTGTATCCCTTTATCCATCCATTGTCTATACCCGCTTTATTCCTAATTAGGGTCACAGGGAACTGCTGGAGCCTATCCCAGCACACATTGGACAAAAAGCAGGGGTCACCAGTGCAACCACACATATAGACAGACAACCTAAGGGCAATTTAGAAATTACAAATCAACCTAATGTACAGGTTTTTGGACTGTGGGAGGAAACTAGAGTACCCCCATGCAGACACAGGAAGAACATGCAAACTCTACACAGAAAGGTCCCTGTTCAAACCCGGGATTCAAACCCAGGACCTTCTTGCTGTAAGGCAACAGTGCTAACCACTAAGCCACCATGATGCCCCTATTGCACCTTATTTTCTACAAAATTGCATATTGTTCTGTCTTGCACTTCTGTTTGCGCTGTAGTAGTGTGTAGTAACTGTGTAGTGTACTCAGAATTCTGTTGTCTCCTATAATTCTGTGCTTGTCCAATCCAGTGGACTACATACGCCTGAGCAATCAACATAAAACAGTATGAACTTAATGTAAAAATGAATTAAATGACAATAAAAGCTTCTCAACGTATTCGTCTTCTTGACATATGAAGATATCTTCCTGAGATATAACGTACACATAATGATCTCATGAAAAGTGTATATGTAAAAAGAAATAAAACACATGAGGGTGCATGCTTACTGGAAGATAATCCACAACAGGGTGTGGAGAAAATGTTGAAATCCTGTAGACTTTCTCGTGTCGGAGAAAATGAACTTAGAGCTGGATTGAGGTAGTGGAGTTTTATAATGCTTGAGCTCCTTCTGTAATAAATCTCCTTACAGAAAACTTCACTATATCAATAATTGCCTGTTTTTTGCGGGTCATCTGCCATGCAAGTCACTGTGCAAGTTGTTTGCATAGAAATGATGTGATTTGCCTTGTAGCCAAAATTACTTAAGACCAATCAGATCTGAGAATCCAACAGTTTTATACAAACTAAGCTCCACCCATAACCTTAGACCATGAAAAAAAGGAATTTCCTTCTGTTTTGTTGAGCACTGAATGTCTTTGTCATGTCTCACTCCACAGTGGTGGTTAGACACTCAGGACTTTGTAGTGTTTCATATGTATTTCTGTGTCTACCTAGCCCTCTAGGGGTGATATAATCATCAAAAAGTTCCTAAAAAACAAAAACATTTTGTTTTTTATTCACACAAATGTTTCTATCGTCGATATCAAACCCATTTCTGCTCTCTGTGATGCTCCAAGTGTTTGTTTATAAGCAGCTAAAATTTTTATCTTCAACCAGTAAAATTCTATGTAAGGTTATCCAACAGAGGGAAAAACACAAGTCTAAAACACACTGAAAGCCAACTGACTCATTTTATATCAGACTCACAGCCAGAAAACCATTCAGTTGTTTACACTGATTGAAAATAAGTCCATTTCCGCTCCGCTAGCAGAACGGAACACCAGTGTACTGGTTAAAAAAGGGTTAAACGAGACCTTATTGTGCTGTTTATCGTATTAGCTTTTGCGCTCGGATGTACGAGTGTGAATTCGGTGGATGATTTCATGCAAAATCACTCCCAAGTCAATGAAATGTAAACGATCGCAAACTATTTGACGCAGAATAAGGAAGAGCGATTTGAGAAATTCCGTACAATATCACCTGAACGCCATTTCATTTCTGAACGTCAATTCCATTACTTCAAATATTACATTCGGAGGAGAGAGAAAACACACCACACACACCCATAAACAACTTTATAGATTAAAAGTTTCTGGGCACCAGATGTTGTTTTTAATATCACATCCCCACTGAAGCAATAACTCTCTGTATCAGTGTGTCCAGCTGAACCTTTGAGTCTCCCGTAACATTGTCAGGCATGTCCCCGGTGTAAGCGAATACTCTCCATCTCCTCTAACACTGCTTCATCTGATGTTCAAAACCAAATATCCAAGCGGCAGCAGCAGGCCAGGCTTAAATGAGATTATTCAGAATCACATTCAAGTCTGTATGCTTTCGCCTTTGCTGGATGAAACAACTCAATAAAGGGGCCAGTGAGCTGCCGTGAAACCTTGACTAAGGCTCCTTTTGAGGGAATGAGATTGAGGAAAACGCAGCGGTTCAAAGATGGAGATGCATTAATATTCTGCTGGTGCATGTCCAGTATATGTTCAGAGAGAGAGAGAGAGAGAGAGAGAGAGAGAGAGAGAGAGAAGAACAGAGCTCCTAGTATTTCTGTCAAGTTTTGCGTGTCCGCTAGCCTGCTACAAACACCCGGCTTGCCCGTGCCTGGATCTTTGAAGATAACAGCCTTATTAATACACAAGTCTAGCAATTACTCTGAGACACACACACGCACACAGAAAGAGAGAGAGAGAGAGAGAGAGAGAGAGAGAGAGATAACCGCCCGATCAAGTCTAAAATACTGACTCATATATGATAGTGATGTGAGGAAATAATCATGATAGCACACTCTTGATGATACAGAAATTTTACAAGCTAGAGAGTTCATCACACCAGGGACCTGCTTCACAAAGCAAGATTTATTGGTTAGCTAGTTATCTTTAAGCTCAGTTTGACCCTGCTGTGTATTTCCTGTCTTACAACGGTGGTTCACTTTTCACTGAGTTATATCACCATAATAAATGATGCTGTGTGGAAATCCTACCCCAGAGCAGGTTACCTTCAGGATGAGAGACCATAAACAGCTTTGTGGAACAATCTCTGCCTCTATGTTTGGCATTCCTGACTGTGTATCGTACATCCCTGCCTCCGTGTTAGACATCCATGCCTCTATATCAGACAGTCCTGCTGGTGTGTCATACATCCCTGCCTTATATTAGACAATCCTTACTGTGTATCATACACCCCTGCCTCTATATTAGACAGTCCTACTGGTGTATCATACATCCCTACCTCTATATCAGACCATCCATATTGTGTATCAGACATCCCTGCCTGTATATCAGACCATCCTTACTGTGTATCAGACATCCCTGCCTGTATATCAGACCATCCTTACTGTGTATCAGACATCCCTGCCTGTATATCAGACCATCCATATTGTGTATCAGACATCCCTGCCTGTATATCAGACCATCCTTACTGTGTATCAGACATCCCTTCCTTTATATCAGACCATCCTTACTGTGTATCAGACATCCCTGCCTGTATATCAGACCATCCTTACTGTGTATCAGACATCCCTGCCTGTATATCAGACCATCCTTACTGTGTATCAGACATCCCTGCCTTTATATCAGACCATCCTTACTGTGTATCAGACATCCCTGCCTGTATATCAGACCATCCTTACTGTGTATCAGACATCCCTGCCTTTATATCAGACCATCCTTACTGTGTATCAGACATCCCTGCCTTTATATCAGACCATCCTTACTGTGTATCAGACATCCCTGCCTTTATATCAGACCATCCTTACTGTGTATCAGACATCCCTGCCTGTATATCAGACCATCCTTACTGTGTATCAGACATCCCTGCCTGTATATCAGACCATCCTTACTGTGTATCAGACATCCCTGCCTGTATATCAGACCATCCTTACTGTGTATCAGACATCCCTGCCTTTACATTAGACAGTGCTTAATGTGTATCAGACATCCGTGCCTTTATATCAGACAGTGCTACTTGTGTATCATACATCCCTGCCCCTATGTTAGACACTCACACACTTAGCCTCAGCCTCAGGTGTATTCCTGCCTCTCTAGCAGACATTCCTGCCTCTGTATCAGACATTCCTACCTCTGTATCAGACATTCCTGCCTCTGGATCAGACATTCCTATCTCTGTATTAGGCATTCTTGCCTCTATATCAGACATACCTTCCTCTGTATCAGACATTTGTTTTTCCGTATCAAACATTCCTACCTCTGTATCAGACATCCCTGCCTCTGTTTCAGACATTCCTGCCTCTGTATCAGACATCCCTGCCTCTGTATCAGACAGTCCTGTCTCTGTATCAGACATTCCTGCCTCTAAATCAGACATTCCTGCCTCTGTATCAGACATTACTACCCCAGAATCAGACATTCCTATCTCTGTATTAGACATTCCTGCCTCTGTATCAGAAATTCCTACCGTTGTATCAAACATTGCTACCTCTGTATCAAACATTCCTACCTCTGTGTCAGACATTTTTTCCCTCTGTATCAGACGTTCCTACCTCTGTTTCAGATACCCCTGTCTCTGTATCAGACATTACTGCTTGTATATCAGACATTCCTGACTGTATATCAGACATATCTAACTTTTATCACACATTTTCTGCCCTTGTATCAGAGAACTGGAGCCTACCTCTGGTCATGACGATGCCCGCCAAGCCTTTGTGACATGCGTGCATGAGGGCGGAGCAGCCAATCAGCTCGCTGTATTTCTCCCTCACCAAATGAAACACGGCATCTGCAAAGTCCTGTAACACACAAGCCATAAAGCATTAATTATCTTTAAGAGTCATTTTGCTGCTTCAGAATCATGTCAAATCCTTATTATTATTATTATTATTATTATTATTATTATTATCATGCAGTTATGTTAAATGTTGGAGTCAATTGTGATAGAGAACGTGCTTATGGACACGTCTAAACCACTTCCACTAATGAAACCAAGTGATTTATTCAGCAGGATATAAGTGTACTGTCAGATATACCATCTGTCTACTGCTGTGTGTGAGGCATGTGTGTGTGTGTGTGTTGGGGGTGGTGGTGGTGGTGGTGGTCTGAGCAGCAACCACTGGAAAAACCCAGCCGTCTGAAAAATAGTCTGGACTCTGTCCATGAATTCACAAAATGGGTGTGACTCAATCCTGTCCAGGCTGTGGGACAGATGTTCAGCCAACATGCATGAGCACACACACACACACACACACTACAGACAGCTACTGGTTCAAAAAAATATGTGCTATTCCATGTAGCAATTAGCAGCTTTGACCCCAGTGGGGACATTCACACATATAAACACAAATACTAATAAGGATTATGGAATAGCAGGAGCCATGGGTGTTAGCCAGCTAGCCTGTACAGTATATTACAGCAGTTAGCTAGGCCTAGCCAGACCTTTTACAGTGGGGTAGCCAGGTTACCACGGCTTAACTGGGGTAGCAATCTAGGGTGGTACTAATCTGTAGTCACTGTAGTTATAATAAAATAACTTTAAGCTACATCTTATGCTATGTATGCTAACATTATGAATTCTATATCATTAGCTAATGCTAGCTAATAACACACTAAACATATCCAGTGTTACACCTCCAAATGATGATGATTTATAATATAAAAAAGATTTTGACCATTTTTGTTACTTGTTTGTTTACTTGTTGTGACCTGTTCTATGTTAGCTAGCTAAAGCTGTGATTGAAGAAAGCTAGCTTTCTTCAATCACACTGGATTAGCTAAGGAGTGGCTACCTTTAGCTCCGCCAATGCAGAACAGAGCATAGGTAGGTATATATATATATATATACATATATATATATACATTCCTGTCTTACTCTGTTTGTCTTTCTCTTTGTCTCTACTCTCTCTCTCAGTCTCTTTCTCATAGTGAGTGTGTGTTTTTGTAGAGGACGTTCACGGCTCATGGCGGTGAGTGAGTGGAATTGCAAGCGATGATAAGAACATAACTTGCCTGAAACTCTCAGGAAACTGATGCAACATTCCTTATGTTTAAAGGTTACACAAGTAATAAGAGGCATGAATAAGTAATCAAACCCCCAAATTCTATACTACTGATATTAATCACATATACACCGCTATGAAAACTTGAAATTATGAAAATGTGGGGATTTCTGTAGGTTAAAGGAAAAATCAATGTTCTATCCTAATGGGTGGGGCCTTTTTTTAGCATGACTCCACCCCCAAACACAGCTCATTAAATGTATAGAACATTTCTATAGAAAATTTTGGAGTGATAAGTGAAACTTTTGGAGTGTTAAGAAGTGTTCCCACCATCAAAACACTAAATAAGGGAAAATCTTTTAGAAAGAACAGTGTTCATTGATCCTGTACAGTTCCAGAGAGTTGTGGAATCAATGGCAAGGTGTAGTGAAGCTGTTCTGAAGGCTTGTAATGTACTAACTTGAATTTCGTCCAAGATCAATAAAGTATCTATCTATCTATCTATCTATCTATCTATCTATCTATCTATCTATCTATCTATCTATCTATCTATCTATCTATCTAACACACTTCAAGTCGTTTTTTCATCCTTGACTATTTTTCGTATCAGTGTTCAAAAATGGCTACGTTAAGTCAAATGCCAAAATATACAAGCGGTGAAATATCCGTGCTCATGGAATAAATTAGCAACATTCTCTATAGCAACCTTAAAGTCACCTTAAACTCAAATCCTTTCTGGGGAATTAGTTCGAGTGCACAACATGGTTTAAAAAAAATCACTGCAGCATTTTATCATGCTATTTTAAGAAATGGAGCAGAGATTTACCATACACACACACACACACACACACACAAACACACACACAGAACATGCCAAATCATACAGATTTAACAAAAATGCCAAGGAATGCCATGTTTTCCAGCAACAACATATCATTTAAGTGCTGTCCTGAGGCATGTCATGTATATGTGTAAAAAATGTAACATAATTGATGAATAATAGCTGTTTACTTGTGCACACATTGTCTAGCACTGCTTGAGAGATCATTAACTTGTTTTTCTCTGTATACCTCAACCATCCACAGCTGAGTCAGTTAAACGATGGACTAAGAAACAATAACAAGGTGACAATTAAATTAATTCAATTATATTGATTCAGAGCTTTATCTTGGTCAGGGTCATTGTGGGTCTGTAGTCTATCCCAGGAAAACTGTGTGTGAAACCTTGGATTCATACCTAGGGGTCATTTAGTGGAGTCAAATCTCTTACTTGCATGTTTTTGGACAGTTAAAGGAGACAATCAATCAATCAATCAACCCACCATCCAACCAACCAACCAATCAACCAACTAACCAAGCAATCAATCAATCAATTAAACAACCAACCAACCAGTCAGTCAGTCAGTCAGTCAATGAATGAATGAATGAATAAATGAATCAATCAGTCAACCAAAAAGCAAGCAAGCAACCAGTCAATTAAACAAACAAGCAACCAACCAACCAACCAATCATTCAATCAATCAATCAATCAATCAGTCACACCCTTTGACCAATTGGATTTGAGTGTGCTGTCATTAGCTGCATCTTAAAAAAATGAACCTTTAAGTAGCACCTTAAATAATTTTAAGAAGTTAAAATACATTAGAAAAATCAATATCACTACCAAAGCATTGCTCTCATCTTCATCTGACCAATCAATCAACAACAGCTGAATATCTTACCACACGTAGATAACTGACGTATCTACAGATTCCCTCTGAGTGAGCTACTCATACCAGCAGCTGAGCCTTTTCTTTTAAATGCCTTTCAGGCCTAATTAAACACTAAACCCAATGTCACCTTAATAAAACACGCTTTATTGGTGACATTAAACAGATTAAGAGGGATGCCAAACACTGATGCTCTTCAAATAGGGAAGGCGTATGATATCTATGGCCTGAGGCCCAGGATCAGAAGAGAAGATCCAACCTGCACGTGATGGAAGGATGCAGGTCATTGATGGGTTTGAGGGGTTTGATGGCAGGGGAGGATCCCTCTGGTTAAGCAATGGAAAAACGAGGGAGTAGAGATGAGAGAGAGAGAGAGAAAGAAATGAAATGTTTTTTTTATTTGAAGTCAGTGAAATGACGTCCTATTGCTGAGTGTTTTGTTCCTGCATGCCTGCACTTGTGTCACTTAAATGAAAGTGGAGTGACACTTGAAACAGAACCAGAGCGAGAGACAAAGAGAGAGAGAGAGAGAGAGAGAGAGAAAGTGAGACAGAGGCATGCAAATCATTTCTATCTTGAGCCAGAAACACTCAACAACACTTTCCTCTGCTACCGCTTCTCTCCAATCCTTCTTCCAAACTCTCAGTGATGCAGAAAGCAGAAACGAGGCCATGCCGAGATTTCCTGAAAATTCTCACGACTTCTTCAAAGCTCATATCCAAACATCCAAATTGTCACCAGACACCTAAAACCCTATCCTGCTATAAAAGGCTTCTCCTTAACTGTCCATGTTAATCGTCGGTATCTCTGGAAATTACGTCTCCACGATTAGGGGCCCATTGGTTGTATTCAAAGCAGTTGATTCCTCCTGAAATTATGCAGTTGAAAACCGAGTCATTTCTCCCAAATCGGTATTCATCAGACATGAATAGAGCGACATTTTCTGCTTATTTAAAAATGTAATGGTCTGAAATGGGACGTATCAAAAACAGGGCCGGGATGTTTAGAGCAATCAAAAAGGTATTCTATATCAAAAGAGTCTAAAGGAAAAATGAAAGAGTTAGAGAGAGAGAGAAAGAGTGTGTGTGTGTGTGATGACAAACACAGCTGTGATGGGGTGTGTGAAATCAGAAAAGGCCTGGAGTAATTTCTTGGGATGGGATGATGTGACCAGAGACTTGAAAAGCAAACACTGGGCAATTTTATGCCCTTTTTTTTTTTTACTAAGTTTCTAAATGTTCCAGCTTATTACTTAATTCTTAAAGCGTTGTTCTGTAACGTTAGTGACTAAACGGAAGGAGTCTCCAGTGTCAGAGCTTTTCCATCACAGGGAAGGTTTATTTTTTATGGCATCATAACATGCCGTACGGCTAGTGAGGGAAGAATTGCGTATAGCCGCTTTAAGGTAAGATAGCTAGCTCTTATCATAGACGTTCCATAAGACAAGAGGGATATTTTGTATGTATGTAAGAGGAATAAAACAAGAGGGATATTTTGTATGTATGTAAGAGGAATAAAACAAGAGGGATATTTTGTATGTATGTAAGAGGAATAAAACTAACAATATGTACTAACAATTAGCATTAAAAAATAGTAATAAAATCTTAGCAATGAAAATATATAAACTCAATTGTGTCCACAATTTCCTATGATAAGATTGCAATATAAGTTTATTCATTTCTCGTATTATTTCTAGACATTTTATTCTCTTTTAATATTTTATTGGTAGATAATTTTTGCATATTTCTAGAAATAAATGCTTCAAATGATCTGGCCGTTGAATAAAACTAATTCAAGCTTGAAATTAGTAATAGTCTCGCTAGATCCTTTTGACAATATTCAAGATTTTGTAACTCGCTGTCATTATTTTGCAGTGTATTGTATATATGTATTATAAAGAGAGAGAGAGAGAGAGAGAGAGAGAGAGAGAGATTTTATTCTGCTTAAGAAGAAACTGTGTCTGAAAATCTATTTACAAGCCTAACCTCTAAACCTCTATTTAACCCTTTTTACCAGTACACTGATGTTCCAGTACACCGATGGAATGGAAATGGACTCATGGGATATTTTCAATCAGTGTAAATAAATGAATGATATTCTGGCTGTGAGTCTGATATAAAATTAGTCTGTTGGCTTTCAGTGTGTTTTAGATGTGTGTGTTTTTCCCTCTGTTGGATAACCTTACACAGAATTTTGCTGGATGAAGATTCAACCTTTAGCTGCTTATGAAGAAGCACATGGAGCATCTCAGAGAGCAGAAATGGGTTTGATATCAACATTTACTATAAAGGTAGAAACATTTGTGTTTTTTGGAACATTTCTATGAATATATCACCCCTAGTAGGCTAGGGAAAAAGAAAAACTCTTAAAAATTCTTAAAACCCTGAGTGTCTACTTTCATAAGCTTCATATTAACCACCACTGTGGAGTGGAACATGACAAAGACATTCAATGTTTAACATGGAAATAATAAAAACAGGGGCAAATTCCTTTTTTTTGGCCTCTGGGAAAGCAACTTCACTGTAAGTCATCATTTTAAGAGCCAGATATTGAGACACAAAGACATATACTTGATTAAACATTCTGATTTTAAACTTAAGCAGTAAATCACACTGTGAACAAACTATGTGACACAATCCGCTGAAGAAGTTGCCAGATAATACATAAGATAAGGCATGAAGGACTGATACGCTGGTATGACATTTTAATAAAAGTTTGCTGGCTGAAATCCTGCAAACTACATTTCTTTGCCTTGAGTACCCTTGAAGAATTTGGTGTATAAATGTTACTTTTCACATATATACATATATACATGCAACGATCAAGCATAACTTTATGACCACCGGCTGCCAAAACAGCCCTAAACCATCAAGGCATGGACTCCACTAGATCCCTGAAGGTGTGCTGTGGTATCTGGCACCAAGATGTTAGCAGCAGATACTTTAAGTCCTGTAAGCTGCCAGGTGGCCATACAAGACTTAAAGCCCTTACAGGACTTAAAGGATACTTTTGATAGATACTGACCATTGCAGACCAGGAACACCCCACAAAAGCTGCAGTTTTGGAGATTTTGCAGTCGTCTAGCCATCACACTTTGGCCCTTGTCAAACTCCCTCAAATTCTTACGCTTTCCCATTTTTCCTAATATATCCCACCTACTAACAGGTGCCATGATAAGGAGATAATCGGTCTTATAAACCTCACCTGTTATGCCTGATTGGTTTATATATAGTAGAGTAAATAAATGCATGAGAAAACAAGAAACTGTATAAAAAAATGTAAAAGTTGTTCAGCTATTCTACTTTTCTACACAAGATCCTCACTTGAACACAGATTTTTCTAACTTATTTAGCCAAAGGCAGCTCATCAGCTCAAAGATTTGCTTCAAGATTTGAAAAATTTGCTTAGAAATGTGAAAGTTTTGCCTAGTGAGAACTTCCATACAATATTTGTTCGGTGTACTTTCTGGTCTAACTGATGACAGAGATGGCACAAATGGACAGAGAAATTGTATTTAGAGAACCGCTCTATTTACAGCTGAAAATGAATCATTAAAGCATTACAAGATTACCAATTTTACTTGAAAAGATTTTAATTTCATATAGGAATCTTTAAAACATTTGTAGTAGTAGTAGTAGTAGTAGTAGTTGTTGTAGTAACAATATATTACAGTAAGGCAGTTTCTGGTCCACTGAGGTCTGTGTACATTACCACATATAACCGACTAATAATCTATTCGGTCAGGTATTGCTGCTGCATTACAACATCATTTTAAAAGTACAACTCTACTACTACAGCTCTCCCTATCAGCGGGCACCACATTTATTTCCCAGCTAATGCAAAATGTCAGCTGCAATGATGCTGCCTTCTCCCATCAGAAGTCAATATTGTACCAGGAACAAAAATGTCAGCCGGGAAATTTTCTCCATTGCTCCCTGACCCAGAAGGCTATCCTCCGGGAGCCGAGGTTAGTTGAAGGGCTTCCGCACTGAAAGGAGTTCTTGAGTAGTGATTAGCATTCCACAAGGACGCCTTTAGGTTCAAATGTTTAGCAGATACTCCGATGTTGGTTAAGAAACAGTAATCTAATATGATGTAGTATTTCTGGGGCTTTTAACACACTAATAGAGCCAGACCAGGTTAAATATATTTATATTATTTTTATTTTGACATTTAAGTGATGGTCCAAAAGCTCAGAGAACAAGAGGTCAAGGTCAAGTATGGAAAATCCATCAGTGTGATCCTGTATTAATACATGTAAACAAGGTCAATACTGGGGAAAATCTAGAAACACTGGACTAGGACTAGTGGTGGATCGTCCATAGTGGCAGGTGAGGTACATTAAATATAAATGATTCAAGTCCTCATTCACAATTCTGTTGTAATATGAATTACATTCCTTTAAGTAACCAAAAACCTTTAAAAAATGCAGCTATTTGCCAGATATAAGCCTGCTGTTTCTATTGATTTACTTGGTTTTTCTGGAAGTTGTGCAATTGTTGGGCAGCGCAATCTCTGCCCTGTAGCTCTATAGAGTTATTATTGCATTATTGTCACTCAAGGGGGATATCCTCTCAATTTTGTTTGAGGCTATGTCATTATTAATGTCATCCTGACCAACATGAGCTGTTGGAATCAACGACTACAGCTTAGAATTGCAAAGGAAAGACTTCATAGAAGGCATACACATGCAGGAGTAAGTCATACACAGAACAGGATATTACAAAAAGACACTAGCAAGACTGATGATTTGTTTGCATGTCCGGGATGTTAATTGATGTCTCTTCAGATATTACAATAATAAATAAGAAAACAACCTTGTTATTGAGACATTAAAGGATTTATGTCATTGCAGAATGAACGATCTGCCTTTTCATAAACGTGCCAAATGAATAAATCATGAGTATATGTAGCTGGAATTCTGCTGCAGGAGCATTGGCAGTGATAATGTTTTGATACACATACAATTAATGCCTGTCATTGTATTAGCATGCATTATCAGCTGCATAGCAATGACGGTTGTCTGCAGTTCTGAGAATCCAATCACACTGTTGTGTGTGAAAAAACACTCTCTCTCCACCCTCACACTCTCTCAGTACCTTATCAGAGCCTGGCAGAGCAGCCATGGCTACAGAAAAAAACCCAAACCTTGTCTTATATTTCTTTATAGAGGTATTTAACAATTCATTCAGTAAGTTTTTATAGTGTCTCCCTGGTGCTGTATCATCCTTGTGCCTGCCACCAAGGGGGGACCTTATAAAAGTTGATATCCATTCAGTGGTAAAACCTTGCCAAGGGAGTGTTGGAAAATCTCAGTGCATGGCTCAGACACACAATCATTTCACTTTTGTTTGTTTTTACCAATCTAGTCCATTAAAGCCCCCCTCAGTATTCTGTCTTTTTCACTCTCCCCTTTTACCCTGTATGTGATATTATAGGTTCCCTTTTTCCTCTTGATCTTTTTCTCTCTTTTGGAATGAAGGACTGTGAGTCATGAAGGACCTGCACTTTGTTTCTCCCCCTTGCCCTGCTTTTACACTTAGTTGGCCTTTGGCTTGCTAACAAAAACACAACTCTTGCTGACAAAGCCCCTCCCTGCAAGACGAACTGTGCACAGCTTTGCAATGTCGCCTCAAACAGTGTACAACCTTTTAATGTGTGCAAGGTCCAGATGGCCCTGCAGCCTGCGAGACAGATTTTCAGCCAGCCATGCTTTTAGCTCCATCAGCAGGGAGCTGTCAGTCAGAACAGCCTACTGGGCCAGCACTAACACAAAATACATTGCTGCCCCCTCAAAATGCCTTCAACTCCTCACAGCCACCAATTCAGCCTTCCTAAAACTTCTCTCAGCCCCCATTCAGCCTTCCTAAAACTTCTCTCAGCCCCCATCCAGCATTCCTACAACAACTCTTGGCCACCAATTCAGACTTCCTAGTACTCCTCTCAACCACCAATTCAGCCTTCCTAGTACTCCTCTCAACCACCAATTCAGCCTTAACACAACTCCTCTCAACCACCAATTCAGACTTCCTAGTACTCCTCTCAACCACCAATTCAGACTTCCTAGTACTCCTCTCAACCACCAATTCAGCCTTCCTAGTACTCCTCCCAACCACCAATTCAGCCTTAACACAACTCCTCTCAACCACCAATTCAGCCTTCCTAGTACTCCTCCCAACCACCAATTCAGCCTTAACACAACTCCTCTCAACCACCAATTCAGCCTTCCTAGTACTCCTCTCAACCACCAATTCAGCCTTAATGCAACTCATCTCAACCACCAATTCAGCTCTTCTACAGCTTCTCTCAGCCCCCATCCAGCCTTCCTACAACAACTCTTGGCCACCAATTCAGCCTTCCTAATACTCCTCTCAACCGCCAATTCAGCCTTAATACAACTACTCTCAACCACCAATTCAGCATCCTTTTAACTCCTCTCAGCCACCAATTCAATTTTTCTACAACTCTGCTTAGCCACCAATTCAGCCTTACTAAAGCCAAACTCCTCACTTTCTCCTCTCAACAACCATCTCTCAACAACTTTTCTTAGACACGATTTACCTTCCCTTTAACTCCAATAAAGCCTTATTCAGACTCCCTCTAACTCTACTCAACACCCGTTTAGCCCCAGTATAATTCCTTGCATGTGCAACCCAGCTTTGTTTCAAACATTTGATGCCTTCCTTCTTAGTCTTCACTCAGACAACTTACATCTGCCATTAGCCCCCAACACAAATTCTATGGCTTCATTCAGACTCCTTCTAAGTCTCTTGAACATCCATTCAGTCTCAATGCATCTACTCCTGTATATTAGTCTTGTACCATTCTACCTGCATCCCAATTTTGGTCCCTCATTTAACCTCCTATGTCGGTCACCAGTCTCCCTTATTCACTCATTTCAGCTTCAATTTCAGCCTCCTCTAAAGCCCTACTTGTTATTTTTGTTTCTTCTCACATTTAGCACCAATTCAGCCTCCCTGTAAGTCCTCACTGGAACACCATTCTGCCTCCCTAAGCCTCAAACTTGGCCACCACTGGGTATCCCGCCGATTCCTCCCATTATCTCAACACCATAACTCCTCTCACTTTCATTCAGCATTCCTCCAACTCCATTCATGCTCTAGTCAGACTCTTTTTTTTAATTCAACTGAGCTCCTTGTCAGCTATTCTTCACTACCATTCAGCTTCCAGACAACTATTCTCAGCACCCATTCAGCCTCTCCTTAACGATCCAGTCTCCTTGAAATTTCTTGTACTTCTCCACACCACGCCATTCAAGATAAATTCATCTAACCCTTTTAATATCTCACAACCCTAACTAATACATTCAAAGATGTACTTAATGTTTACATTACTCCTTTTACTAGCTGGTTCTACAAAGTTTCTAAGTGTCATTCTAGAGCTAGAAGAGATTACCTCAAGCTCTACAAGAGCTTGGGTGCTGACATTTAAGCTGACATACAATGTCACTGACTTGAAAATGTGTTAGCCTTACAGCTCCTCTCAGAACTCGTTGACCATCATCTCGGAAGAACAATACTGCCTGAAAAGGACTGGCTATAAGAAGGACTGAATTGGTATTACTGTGAAAGGTGTTTCTGGCCAAGATTGAAGAAACAAACCAGACCGTCAGACCGATTGAGGTGGAACTACAGATGGGGTAGTGTGACCCAGGTTAGCGTTTGAGACACTGGCAGGTCACTTGGCCAGGGTGCCGAGAAGAAGGGGCTAACTTAAAGAAGCTGTGTTGATGAAATCTTTCCATCACCAGACCTCTTTTAAAACCTTTTTTGAAAGGTAGTAAATTGCTGGCCTAACTACAGTCTATGAACAAATGATGGTTTTTAAAAAACCCTTACATGTCCTTAAGAAATATTTAGACCATTCGTGCCTTAAGTGCTTCAGAGGTCAGAGTAACTACTGTTCTCATGAAAACCTGCTCTGTGAATGGTAATTGAATTCTTACACACAGCCTGATACCGCATTTTTTGCAGCTATATTAAACGGACATCTTTAGCAACAGAAACCTGTATGAGTGCGTGTTTGAACCCACATATGAACCCAATCCATTACAACCATCTGATCAAACAGATGCACCAAAAAGCAGACACAATATCAGCTTTGGGGATCAGCACCATCTGCTGCAAAATCCCTGTTAACCCACCACCATGGCCCAGTTTTCACACAGTTTGTTTTCTACGGGTGATCCAGACTGACCACAGCATTGCTTCCACAACAATGCATGATCAAGTTCACTCTTGTCACATACTCACAGCATTGACCTGGGCCTCAGTCTGAAATGCCACATGACACATTACATGAACACAGTTCAGATGGTTCCAGGTCAGGCAAACCGGCTCTGTAGTACATGTTGTCTCAGGTGTTTGGAGCACATTTGAATGGCTCAGTGCCAATCCTACTTGATTAACCCCTCTATCTAGATAATAAAAAGTGCAGAGATAATGGCTTAATAAGGCAAAAGAGGCTGTAAAACACCCACAAGTGCTTTTATACATAATGCATCAAATAAAGAGGGCAGACAAGAGGCTCCTTCAGAGGGATAATGTGACCTGGCCCTGCGAGAAAAAAAGGAGAGTCACTCCATAACTGGAGGTTATGACAGAAGATGAGAGACTAGACAAAGATGGAGAACAATATCTTGATACCTGAAAGAACACACACAAAGAAAAAGGCAAGAGCCAGGGGGAAACAGGGCGTGAGAAAGATGCTTGTGCTGTGATTTTAATGAGTGTCTGAGGTAGGCTCTTGTCAGGCTGTGAGGGCTGTTCACACATTGTTCATTAATCCTCTCATAATTATAGAGGGCACATCTGTAATGAGTGCTCTGCACAACACCACCATTTCAGCACTTCACATTAAGCTAATGCTATAGAATAATGCAGAGATGTTTAGGGAGAACGAGTACATTTTCAGCTGTTTCTTTTCATTGCCGTAGGCAGATTTTTCACTTTTCATTTAAAAATCTATACAAAAAATAAAGTCTCTCTTGGATGCTTGTGGTATATTTGACTTTAGGGCTGATTCTGGTCTATTTCCCACAGTTTTAGCAAAGTTAATTAAGCTGCTTGACTTGATCAAATCCTGATTTAGACTTCAAATTCAAATTTTATTTTATTGACAGTACAACAAGCAGTGAAATGCCTTCTTCGACGCGCTGAGGTTCTGGAGTAGGTTGTTCTCTTGGGTCCAGTGCTGGGCTTGAGGGAGGGGGAAACATGTCTACACATCTATATTGATTGTGGTCTGCTTGTCAGAAAGTCAGGAAGGACCTCCAACATGGTGGTGGGTTAGGGAGAAATTATGGCATTGAACTGTAGTCAGTGTAATGGGTCCAGAGTGTGAGGTAATGAAGAGGGGATGAAGTTTCCAACCAGCCAAAGCACTTCATCACAACTGAGGTCAGGGCTATGGAGTTTCTTAGGGACAGGAAAGATAATGGCTTGTTGTTCCAGGGGGACATTAGTGACTGCAATCTCCTCTGTATCACCCAGCAGTACTGGACAACACCATTGAGTCAGCAGGGTCCTTCTCTGATCACCGGCATGGACAGAAGAATGCAGTCTTAGAAGTCAAGGGGAAATTGAGTGTCCCTAATGGTAAACAGCACCTGGTGATACAGTCTCACACTTTCTTGAACACCCAAACTGGAGCTCCTGGCCATGAAATATCACACTTTCTACCTTCATTGGGAATTTACCTTGGTCATAGTCTGTACCGTTTATATTCCACCTCAGAAACATGCACACGGACCATGCTTGGAAAAAAAACTCCTAAACCTGGACTTCAAGAACCCACACACAGCAAGGTTTTGTGTCATACAACTCATGAGAAAATACTAGAAGTTCTAAGATTTGATCTAATGTCACAGTTCACTGGTTAAAGCACACAATGAGAAAGTATAAGAAAACATGAGAACATCCATCACTGAGATCAGCTAAATATATTACAGGTCTTATCTTAAAAAAGACCAATCAAAGCTTCCTTTTGTGGTTTGTTATTGCTGACTGTTAAAACAAGAAGACCCGAAGTACCTCCTTCCTTAAACAGATCCTTGAAGCTTTCTTACATACTCCAGGAACTGCCCTGGAAAAGCTTACTTACTTTCTGGAAGCTGATGAGATACATGCTTGAAAATCAGTTAGATCTATTGTTTTTCTAACTACCTATGTAGGTTTGGAAAATCATGTAGAATATACACTTAAATTTGGCACTATTTAGGCTTATTAACCCTTAACTATCCAAAAAACCCTTGAGAAAAAGAGCATACCATTATCTCTTCATGTTCCCAAAGTAATTAAGGAATAAAACACTTTGTGTTAATGGAAAGTTGTTAATGGAAAATAATCAATGTTGGAGTGATGAGGCAGCTTAATTAGCAGTAGAGTTACAGTTACAACCCTAAAAATGATTCTTTTCCAATAACACCCTGCATGATGGGTTTTATTTCTCTTACACCACAGTAAGGCTTACACATTACTGTTTATTAGAGAACAACACACAGCTGAAAGACATGGATTATAGCTGGGTTTAATATTGTGGAGAATATGTCTGAAGGATTAAAGGACTTCTTACTATCCATTAGACCTCAAGATAATGGACCTGGCCACTAATTACACCGATAAACTTAATTGAAGCACTGTAAAGATGATAATAACAAATAATGCTTGATTAGTCTGGAAAATCAGTCTTATTTTCTTTTGATTTTAGATTGAACTGATCACGTTTTCCAAAACACTGAAATCTAAAGAGGGCAAAAGTTTGTGCACCCTTGGCCCTCAAGTGTGGCTTGTAAAATTTCATGGGAAAAACAGAACTTTGAGGAATTCTTATTAATTCTCAGGCACCATGGAGTCTCTGTTTACCTCTTATATTTATTCTGTTTTTCTTCCACAGTTTTCCTTACATACCTTGTTGCCATGGCAATGAATGAATCTAGCTAGTGTGCATTATCTCCTGTATGTAGTTAATGCGCAGTACGTTCCATAACATTCCACATGTTACTTTCCATCTGTTGTAGGTTTTGATTCTAGCTTGGTGTCTAATGTGTATTTTTCTCTTCCTTAGGTTGGACTCTGACCTTAAACTGTGACTATGATTACTGGGAAAATGCTAATAGACTTGTTTTGCATCATGTGCCTCTTGAAAATGCACTAAAAAAAGGATGATCTTCTTTAAATCTACATAAGTGGCCTGACGTCAGCAGTGACCTAAAAAATGTCACTTGCAAAATGATGACAAATCAGACTAAGCTAACTCAGTGGTCTACAGCAAAATACAAGAATACGAATTGATAATTGGGTAAAGGAAAGTAATTTAGTGTGCATTCATTCAATTTTAGTAAGCATTATCCAGATCATGGTTTGGATGGATCCATAGCTTATCCTAGGAGATGGGAGGAAACCTGAGAACCTGAAGGAAACCCACAAGAGCAAGATGAGAACATGCAAAACTCCACCTGATCTCAGGACTGAACCTGAAGCTATGACAGCATTGTTTCTATGAACTCTTTACAAAGCAGAAAATATCCGTCATCCGTCAGTTTCCTGCAGTCAGGAGCAGATCCAAACCTCTCTACCAACACTGCTTATTAAATCACACGTGGATTAGTTTTTAATTATTCTCTGCCTGATTCTCTCATTTTGTTCATTTCTTCTTCTTTTTTTTTTTTTTTTTTTTTTTTTTTACCACAGACCGATATGAGAGACAGTACATCCATATCCTGAGCGCGCTTAGCTCGGAGCACCGGCTGGTTGTTTGTGAGGAATAAACAAGTCATGTTAGTAGAGCTAGCGGACCTTTTCATAGCTTGCCCTTCTCCACATGCTTGGCTAAGCAGGCCATATACTGCCAATGTCACAAGAGCTGGTCCTAGCATCGCAAAAAGCCCTGCAGGTAGCAATATAGCGTGAAATATTGATATGGTTCCAGCACGCTGCCACACCTGGCATTTGATTCATAGCTTAAGGTGTTCCTTTTTAATTTTAAGCAGTCAACAAGGGATCAAGGGAAAATGTCAGAGGAGCTTTGTGTGGCGTGGTGGAAAAACAGAGCCAGTCTCTAAAACTCACTTTTATGCACTGACTCACACAAAAAAATGGAGAAAGTGCCACTTTGTGCTTATAAGGCTGGTGTGGAGAAGTCAAGTGAACGTAACGTGAAATTTCCTTTCTTTCTTTTTTAAACCCCAGCTTTTTTCCCCACACATATATAGTGCGTTATTCATATCATTTTCCTCAACAGGATGAAAAAATAATTTAAATGATGTGATTCTCACAAATGATGCATTTCTTTTCACAGGATTTATTCTTTAAATTATACGTCATTTATTTTCATATATTATTCAATTTATTTGTAATATTTACACATGATTAAAAAAAGAATTTATCAGATTTTTCACAGAATTATATTATTTTTTATATTATATTTATATATATTTATATTTATGACATACATAATACACAAATCTTTTGTTTTGTGTACAGTGAAAAAATTTTCCTATTTTATTTTGTTGTTATTTCTCAATTCATTTATTCTCACATAACTCCACTCTTTATTTTTTTTTTTTAACATATGATTTATTTCCAGATATTATTATTTCATGAAAGATGTGGCTTCATTCTCTATGTTATCAATGCTGTTAAATTGTGTTCACATATAAGTCTATGTTTAGGTTGCTCTCCATCATGCTACATCAATCAGGATCCATTTACACTCCAGAAAGAAGAATTATAATAATAATGGATAGTAACAAGGCAGCGCTCAGGGAAATGTTATAAGATTATCACCATGTTGCTTGCATTTGTTTTTCAAACTGGCGTGCACGACAGCCTGATTATACAGAGATAAATTATACGGGTTACGTAAAGGACGCGCAATAACAGGGCTGCCCCCGTTGTTAAAACGTGTACCCATAATTCATCACTGAAACAATGCTGATTAAGCAGAATGGTAGACCGGAAAGGACGTGTAAGAAGCGAGTAATCGCTCCCTCTCTCTCGCCTTTTCTTTCTCCCTCTGTCTTTCAACGTCTCTCACTCTCATTCTCTGACAGACCGGCTAATCATATGCCCCGTCAGATATCTCAGACAACTGAGAAGCTACAATTTGTCAGAAGCAACTGCCACAGAATCTGAAGGACAGAGAAAGCAGGAACGCTATCTCTTTTAAAAATACACTCCTAAGCTCTAAGAATATCAGGCACACAGCTTATAATTAACAAGCCATACGTCGTACAATGCGCGGCGTCCAGATGAGTTCATAGCTGTTACGAAGACCTCACTTCAATCCCTGACCCCTCGCTCTGTGCAAAACATCATTAAAATCAGACGCTCATTAGCTGCTCACTTGAGACGACTGCTCAGCACTTGTTGTTCTGGCATATAAACCGCAACCCCTGATGTTTACTACTCACATGCTATTGTCTTTAGAAGTGCTCTGACCTCATCAAGTGCTTTGTGCAGTAATTGGTGTGATTTAGTGTTCCAGCAGTTTGGCCTACAATTGGCTTGGCTTAAATCACCGGTGTTATGAAAGCTGCCACGTTCGGTTTACTGATTTAAACGGCCACACTCTGTAAAAGTTGCCGACGGTTAATGATTTCATGTGGGTGTGAAGAGTGGCAAGATTGAGAATTTATTTGCTAGGGATGAGGTGTCCAAGCGAGCCACAATCAGATTAGCACCCTGATGCTTTGCACTATGGCGGAAAAAAAAAACACTTCAATTTGAGACGTTAGCCTCCAACATGATGAATTGACTTCGGTCTCTCCAGCATCTTATTTGTTATTTGTTAAACAGCAAATGGAGACAAACAACCAATCACGTGGCAGATGAAAAAAAAATCATGCAGCTTCTATTAATCTTCACATCAAGCATCAGAATGAGCAAATATGTGTTCTCATAATGTGGCTGGCTTACTGGGGCCAGACGGGCTGATTTCAGAAACTGCTGATCTCCTGAGGTTTTATGAGGAGTTCACACAGAATGCAATTCAGTGAGCAGCAGGTCTGTGAGTGGAAACACCTTACTGATGAGAAAGATCAGCGAACATGTCCATTACACTGGTTTAATCTGACAGGAAGTTTATGGTAACGAAAATAATCACTCTTGACAATCATGGTGTGCAGAAAAGCATCTCGCAAAGCCTAGAAACCTCTGTGAGGATGTGATAACTCAGGGTCAAATCTCAGCATCGCCAAGCTGCCATTGTTGTGGCCTTGAGCAAAAACCTTGTCCTCTTCTGCTCTTTTATCTTCTGTCTCAATAAGTCTCAGTGATAAGTTGTTTTGGATAAAAACATCAGGCAGATGAGGTACAGTGGAACCTCTGCATACAAAAATCCTCAAATTTTTGCCTTAAGAATTGAAATTTTGCAAGAAATTTTCATCGGCATACGGAGCATTTTTGGCATATGATCTAACCGATCTGAACGCAATCTCAACGGGAATTATCATCCAGCTGTTTGAAATCCGTGAAATCATTCTTAACACCGAATAAAGATCGGCTGTTCTGGTAGCAGTTTCTGCACATATTCTTGGTTTAATCAGACTACACGAGTCAAAGAATTTTCAAAACACCAGTTTAACCATAAAACACCGTGAAGACCATCAACAATGAGTAGAGAAAATAGAGCATCACAGTGACAACAGCAAGAACAGGACGTCCCTCAGAATGTATAAAAGGGGAAAAACCAATCAAGGAGGCTGCAGGAAGAGCAGCAACGACACTAAAGGTGCTGCAGGAATATCTGACTGAGAGTGATTACTCAATTTTGACAGGAAATTTTGCATGAAAGAGTGAGAAAATATTGTGAAGACAGAATGTGCCAAGCTGATAGACACTTACCCAAGTGGTGTAATCAAATCAAAAGGTGCTTCAACAGAGGATCAGTTCAGGGGTGTGTACACTTATGCAACTAGGTTACTGTAAGTGTTTTTTTCTTTTTTCCCTAAAAAGGAATTTGCAGCGTTTTTCATTTAATTATTATATGCTGTAATTTCACATTGAGGGATGAAATCAGTTGACATAATTTATCTTGGTTTCATTTTTCCATCACAAACTCCAGCATTCAGTGTCACCCAAATGAGGATGAGGTTCTCTTCTGAGCCTGGTTCCTCTTAAGGTTTCTTCCTCATATCATCTCAGGGAGGTTTTCCTGTCCACCGTCGCCTCAGGCTTGCTCATTAGGGATAAATGTTAGAGATAAATAGTAACTTAACTTGAAACTTTATCATTTCTATACTTCTGTAAAGCTGAGACAATGTCCATTGTTAAAAGTGCTAGACAAAAATATTGAATTGAAATGAATTGAATATACACCGATCAGCCATAATGGCCTCCTGCCTAATATTGTGTTGGTCCCCCTTTTGCTGCCAAAACGGCTCTGACCCATCGAGGCATGGACCCCACTAGATCCCTGAAGGTGTTCTGTGGTATCTGGCACCAAGATTTTAGCAGCAGATCTATTAGGTCCTGGAAGTTGCAATGTGGGGCCTCTAAGGGATACTTTTGATAGATACTGACCACTGCAGACCGGGAACACCCCACAAGAGCTGCAGTTTTGGAGATGCTCTGATCCAGTGGTCTAGCCATCACAGTTTGTCCCTTCGTCAAACTCGCTCAAATCCTTACGCTTGTCCATTTTTCCTGCTTGTAACACATCAACTTTGAGGACAAAATGTTCACTTGCTGCCTAATATATCCCACCCACTAACAGGTGTAATGATGAGGAGATCATCAGTCTTATTCACTTCACCTCTCACTGCTCATAATGTTATGACTGATCGATGAATTTTAAAAACTGGACGTTTAGATCACTCCTTGATCTTCATGAAGGTATTTGTTTAATTATACCCTCTCCAAACTCCAGGTTCTTCGAAAGAGCAAGTGTATTTACAAGATATATTATTTGATTATATGATATTCAAACCACACAAGTAGACTCTGTTCAATAAGATATGTGACTTCTGACAGCAACAGAGTACGACAGAATGAATTCAGGTCTTTCAAACCGAAGAAAATTGAAAAATTACAACATTGTTTATTTTTCTTGTGGTGTTGCTTTGTGTAGATTCATGACATAGAATCCCAATGAAGTCCCATTTCAGTTCCAGGTTAGAACCCCCAAAAAGTTGAAAAGTTCAAGACGAGTGAATAAAAGCTCCACAAGAGGGTGCTAAAGGTCGGTAGAGATGAGAGACACTGAGCTGGACATGTCCCCTGACTCAGTGAATCTTATCATTCATCATTTATGCAGATGTGTGGCTCACATCCACGAGAGTCTTTTCCATTAGCAGAGGTAAAGCTTCTGACTTATGTAATAGCACTTCATGTTTAATGCAATAGAAGCCAAGGTACAGGAAATGGCAATCCTCTGGAGTGTTCGCTTTCGGTCCCTGATACACAACAGAGAAGAGGGTAAAAAAAGGCAGTCTTATATACTACCTCACTTAAAGCTGAAAGCGTTCATTTTCTGCATTTTAATACAGTAAGGCAAAGCTGTGGGAGAAGTAGGAAAAGCTACGCTCGAGATGCAGCTGTGTGCAGGATACTTAGGACAGATTGCAGTAATTGTCGGAAGAGCACAGTGTCAGGGTTTTCAGAGGAGAAAAATAAGTGAAGTGATTTTCCAGGGACAGTTTCAAGAAATGGTGTTTTATAGCATTGTAGAATGATGGAAGGTGCCCTCTGTAGACATCTTTCAGATTATAATCAATAATAAGTTAAGTAGCCTTTATTTGTCACATATACATTACTGCACAGTGAAATTCCCTCTTCACATATCCCATCCTTGGAGGTTGGGGTCAGAGCGCAGGGTCAGCCATGATGCAGTGCCCCTGGAGCAAGAGGGTTGAGGGCTTTGCTCAAGGGCCCAACAGAGGCATCTTGGCTGGGTTGGGGCTTGAACCCTGATCTTCAACCCAGAGCCTTAACCACCATTATGACCTCTTTACCATGTGATTTATACAATGACACACACTTTCCCATGCAAACCATTCCTTAACCCGGGTCATGGGACAGGGTCATGGGTGGCCAAGGCTCACTGATGCACGTTGGGAGTCAAGGCTGGCCAGTTGATCCGGTCCAACAGACGAGCTACTCTTACTCAAATTGCTGAAGAAGTTAAAGCTGGTTCTGATAGAAAGGTGTCAGAATACACAGTGCAGGACGGGTCAGGGCTGTTTTAGCAGCAAAAGGGGGACCACCACAATATTCAGCAGGTGGTCATAATGTTATGCCTGGTTGGTGTGTATAAACTGCTAAATAAACTTTTTTTTCCATGCATGTCTTTTGTTACTATAAAAACCCTAACATATTCAAACATTAATATTAACCTGGGATTTGAATTACAATTTGAATGAACAGTTTCCGACCAATCAGAATCCAGAATTCAGGATGATTGTGTTAGGAGATACTGTAGAGTTGTTTTTTTTTTTTTTTAAAAAATAACAACAATAATGAATAGGTTTTAGTGTAAGAGTCTCTGCAGAATGACAGACTCGTCTCTATTTTTTAAAGATTAGAAGTCTTCTAGGGAGAAAAGTCAGAAAGGAGGCCTACGCATGTGTATACATGTATACAAGTGTGTGAAGAGATGCTGGCAGGAGCGCACGAGAACAGAGGACGACCCACTGGTTCCTTCTGACATGCACAACAAATCCAAGCTGTATTGTTTAAAGCAGCTCAAGTTTTCTTCTGATTTTGACGAATCTGTCAAGTAAGCAAAAAAGGAAGGAGCTCCATAAGGAGGGAAGCGGGATTCCTATAATGTTTGTATACACCAAGTGCACATACATGGAGAAGTAATGAAATGAAGATTTCCAGGATTTTTAGTCTTTTTCTACAGAATGTATGAGAATCTTGTGTTTTATTGTAGTTGTGTTGTATTATTATTATTATTATTATTATTATTAATATTATTATTATTATTATTATTGTTGTTGATATTGTTTTTTTGCGTTTTATTTACAGATGTTATTTATTTGATATCTGAAAAAGAATTTTAATAGAAATAAACAAAATGAATTTTATAATAATTTTAAGAATAAAATAAATTTAGAATATATATTTTTACACTGCAACATTACTGTTTTGCTGGCATTTTCAACCGACTTATACATAATGTGTTCTGAGATATCATGGCATATTATTATTATTATTATTATTATTATTATTATTATTATTATTATTAATTATAATTAATAATAATAATAATATGTTTTGTTATGTTATTTCTTCTTCGTCTTCATATTATTATTATTACTATTATTATTATTATTATTATTATTATTTTTATTATTATTATTGTTGTAGTTATTTATTTGATATTTTAAAAAATTAATACAAATTAATTGTATAATAATTTTAATAATAAAATCAATTAAAAGATTATATATTTTTTTACATTGCAGAATTACTGTTTTTCTGGCATTTGCAACCATGTTCTGAGATATCATGGAATATTATTATTATTATTATTATTATTATTATTATTATTATTATTATTATTATTATTATTATTGCTGTTGTTGTTTTTGTTTTGGTTATTTTCAGATATTATTTTTTGATATTTGAAAAAAAAAGAAATAAACAAAATAAATTGTATAATAATTGTAATAATATGAATAAAAAAAAAATTATATATATATATATATTTTACATTACAACATTACTGTTTTTCTGGCATTTGCACACGACCTGTAATGATACAAAAAAAGAAGCATGATATGATCGTTCTATCATCATTACCTCTCAGAGTTTAAACACTAAATAGTGTGAAAACAGAGAAAAGTGTTCGCTGCTGCTATTACACCTCTCCAACCTAATGACATGTGAATGTCTATCGTCAGTCTTATACATGATTACAATAATTAGCACCTATTCTCTTTCTCTGCGATAATCAGGTCACTAACCTGATTTGCTCCTAAGTCATACAGCAGTATTCATCCTCAGGCTGAGAGATTAGAGACAAAAACGCAGGCCTGTCGCATATCAGCTAATCTGCATGCAAAGCTCAGCCACTTCCTGTGCCTAAGGAAATGACATAATAAAAAGGTCATGAGGTGACCCTTGATATCTTGGGTTTTGATATGTGAAACCTGGCTTCTGATATCTGCCTCATTACAGAGGCCATGACATTGAAGTGTGTATCAGGAAACTGCTAAAAATACAATGGAATGAGGTCAAAGGCTCTTTTGGGACTGAGATACAGTGGCGGTGTTAACGCACGCTCATTTACATCCACTGCGTCCGAGATAATGTCAGACTTTTACAGTGAGCCAGCCGAGCTGGAATTAAAGCCAGGTGAAAATATACCACAGCTACAACTCTTCATCTTCTTCTTCTTCATTTTTTTCAACACCTAATTACTACAATAATTCAGCACTAGAAGAGACAAAACCATTCAGACCTTATAAATGTTACACAGTTTTTAAATGACTGAATAACTGCAGATTTGGGACGAGGGGCATCATATGACGTCACAACACAGCTCTCATCGAAAGTCATTATATGTGTCTTCACTGCTAGGCGATTAAAGGAGAATCCTGTGCTTGTGATTTCATCAGTTCAAGCAATTTCAGAAACTCTGCAAGTCGCATCACAAATTTCTAAGAGAAAATCAAGCATTTGTTGCAACAATCACAAAAAAATCTGCAAAATTCTGACTGGACTGATAAATGATGTTTGATGCTTCTTTAATACGAATTAAATTATTAACACCTGTGTTATTAACATATATATATATATATATATATATATATATATATATATATATTATTATTATTATTATTATTATTGGCATTTACATATGTTATTTATTTGATATATCATTTGAATGTTATAGAAATAAATAAACAAAATAAATTTTACAATAATTTTAAAATTCTGTATGGACTGATAGATGATATTTGATGCTTGTTTAATGTTAATTAAATTATTAACATCTGTGTTAATTCATGTTTCATTCCTCCAGTGTTAAAATAAATCTAAAAATTTATTTTATTTATTGTATTTTTTTTTTACTTTAAAAGACTTAATCATGGATGGAATAAACATTATATAATATTATTAAATTATATCGATTAGGTCCTTTTAAAAGTTTATTGTTTTATTTTATTTATTTTTTATTTATTTTAGTATGTGGGCCTAATTGTAATCATGGATAAAATAAACCTTACAGTTTAACCTTAATTGAAGTAAAAATATTAAATATTAGTAATACATTTTTAAATATAAGCGAGGAAAGACAGGAGACTGAACACAAAAGAAAATCACCACAGGATATCTGGAGGTATGTAAGGATTGGGTTTGTGCCCTACTAATGGAAAGTCCCGGTGCGCGGTGAGATTTTGCCCTCAGCCAGGCTAAAATATGAGCAGAGCTGGCTACTGGGACGGTCTGCGCTCATACAGCTCCAGTTCGCCCGCAACCAATCTAACGCCTAATTAATCCTGAAGAGCTCCAGTTCCACTGAGGCTCTCTCTCTCTCTCTCTCTCTCTCTCTGACAGCTTCTCCTCTTAGTCAGTCTGTCCATGACAGTTCAACACACACATACACACACACACAGAGAAAGAAAAAGAGAGAGAGAGAGAGAGAGAGAGAGAAAACAAGTGTGTGAGAGAGAGCGAGAGAGAGAGAGGGAGAGAGGAGAGAGAAAGAGAGTAGTATTATACTATAATAATGCAGAGAATTGTTCTGAAGAGCTTTTGGAAATCAAACTACAACATTTAATTAATTACCTAAAACAAACACTAACACTTTACAATGCAAAAAAAGAAAGAAAGAAAGAAAGAAAGAAAGGAAGAGAAAGAGAGAGAGAGTCACAGAGAGAGAGAGAGAGAGAGAGAGAGAGAGAGAACAGATGACTTTGCCTTTACATTAATATTAAATAAAGCATTGTTTTCTGCAGGTGAACATTTTAAATATTATATAAAGCTCATGTAAAAGAATACAGTAAGCTGAATATGAAGTGTTATAAGCATCTGTAATCATATAAAATAAGTGGGCATCATGGGACATCGGTGTGCTGCCACTGGATTACACACACACACACACACACACACACACACACACACACACACACACACACACTCCATGATATATATATATGAAATGAATAAATTAATTGTGTATAACAAACAAACAAAAAAATCCATCAGAATATACATTTTTCATAGAGAGAGGATAAAACCAGCAAAACAAACAAACAGACAAACAAACAACAAACTTCCCTAACAGTATAATAGAGTCACAGTTTTTTCCTTTAATTTGTCACCAGTCTGTAATGTGTCATGTGACCCACGTCATACAGAACTTAGATCCCTGATACAAACCTCACTGGTTTTCTGACCACAAAATTGTCAAGTGTTAACTCTCAAGACTCTTCAAGAAGGGCTAATACACAGCTAAGATAAATCCCCGAACCCCAAATATGTATGGAAGATGATAAACCCAACAGGAGAGCCATGTAAAGCTCACATCATTACAATATTAAACTCAGCCTGAGGGATGACTAAAAGTCTCCCATCCTGCAAAGCTCCATCCCTAATCTAACACTCCTGATCCATTTAATCAAAGCCCTGGGGAGCTTCCGAATATTACAGCTAGGTGTGTTATCATGTGACAGGAACTAAAGCCTGTAGGAGGTGTGGATAAGAACATCAGACTTCGCTCTGACTTCAAGTCTAATCCCTGGAGCTCCGAAGAACAACATGGAGTTCGGAAGATCTTCCTTTCTTAAGGCTCATTAAAGGTGTTTTTTCCCCCTGAACTATAAGTATATTTATTATATTATTTGCTTAATTTACAGGTGGCTTCATCCAGAATGTCATCCCTAAACACTACTATAGCTTTAATACCATAACATGGTAGTGTGTGTGTGTAAACAACAAATATCTGACGCAACCCTGCAGAATTTATTAAATAGATTTTCTGTCTATGTAAGCCACAGATACGAGTCCTAGCTTCTCACAGCCTTGCCGAAATTCAGTATGCTACGAGAGAGATGTAGCATTAAGAAATAAATAATCAGATAGCGAAAACATATCCTGAAGAAGTGACACTTCTTTTACAGCCCGGTGTGCTAAGCGCTAGGCCACTGTGTCACATTTGAATCCAAACAAACAAAACTAACAAAACAAAACAAACAGAGGAGTAAATAATAAGAGCTGCTGAGTGACACAAGACAAAATAGTCTGCAATAAAGAGGCAAAATTGAGTCATACACTCTCTGCCTTACAAATCACAGCAACAACAGCCAATCGTTAGCATTTATGAGCTCATGTATGCGGAAGAGGACAGATAGCTGTTTCCTCTGAGTGTAGTTTAGCTGGCCTGTGTTAGCCTGTGGTATGGAGGAACAACTGGCTAGTGATAGACAAGGCCGAACTGAGGTGAAGATTTGGTCAAAAATAAATTAAAATAAATATAAAGAAAGAAAGAAAGAACAATAAATACATTTAAATAAAAATAAATAAAAAAATAAATAAAAAAAAGAAAGAAAGAAAGAAACAATAAATACATTAAAATTAAAATAAATAAATAAATAAAAATAAATAAATAAATAAACTAATTAATAAATTAACTATTAGCATTTCATGCCTTGATCGATTAAGAGATAAACATGACTAAAAGTAGAAAAAAAAAGAAAAGAAAAAAAGACACTCAATCAATCAATCAATCAGCTAATTATTAGTGTCATATCCTTAAACAAGTGACTGAAAGTTAGAGAGCTGGTTCATCTACAGGTTTTCCCTCCGAGATGCCAGAAAAGCAGAATGTTTATCTCACATTAACGTAAAACAATTACAAATTATTTTTGTTACTAATATAGACACAGTCTCTAGTCTCTATGCAGCGTGTACAAGAAGGAATTATGATATTTGTGTGTATTTTCTTGACATTTATAAGTCTTTCAGCTAACAATGTCTTTTAGTGACTGATACTGACTCAACGTCTGGGATGTGTTGAATAAACCGATCAATATTAAGTAATTTTTCTTATTAGTTTTTAATAAACACTGTAAGGAGAATGTGGTAAGTCAACCGCATTATCAGCAGCACCATGAGGTTTAATAATTAAAAGTGTATTAATAGTAAATAGAAAATGAAACTCGGAGTCAGTGTGTGTATAGCGAAAGCTAATATATACTCACACCAGCTCTGTGAAGGACACAGAGGACACGGTGAAAAGCAAGGTGAGAAGGGACCTAGAGGCAACTGGGATGCTGGTAGCCTCGGGGTGCAGCTATAGTCACCTGGACCGAGCGCCAAAAATGGAATGATATCATTAAAATAGGGGGCATGCAGGATTACAGCACGTCAAAACACACCAGTCATATTCCGTGTGGATTTGTTGAGCTTGTGATATTTGGAACTGATGCTATAAATGATCTAAATGAAATAGCTGGATAACTTGGTCACACAAACACACTCTCACACACACTCATATAAAACACAGCCTGTCTGGGTGAGATAACCCCTCCCCATACACACACATCCTATGATTGATCCCAGCTAGTTTGGTACCTGAGTGTCTCTGAGGCACTAATGAACCTGATTACACTGCTAATGAAGTGAGCCTCTCATCACTCGATCCACAAGAGACATGCCAGAGATGAAAAGTCAGTGTTTGTGTGTGTATGAGTGTGTTTTCAGCGTAAACACACCAGAGACAGATTGAAGACTTTGAAGAACTCTGCTACGTTCGGCCTGGTCCAAAACAAACGGCTTAAACAATGCAACATAAACTATATTTAGTCCCTGCTGAGTCAGGAACAACGAACTGCTCTGGTGTGTGTGTGTGTGTTACAGCTGGTGGCTGTGTGGAACAGATTAACCAATCTTATAGGTCATCTTTTGCATAGACAATGAGTCGGTTCATGATGATTCTAACCTTTTCGTGTACAAAGTGCTGTCATTAATGCGCACAAACATTACTGCACACTGAGCACCGCGAGCGAGACGCAGAGTAAAGACCACTAACTGAAGGAAGGAAAGCAAACAGAATATCACTGTTAGGTCAGGATTATTTGTGTGGCGGCCCGAGAACGGGTTTGTGTGAGGTGAGGAATTGTTCTTCCTGCTGCTTTCAGGTTATCCTGCAGATCTTTTCAGGTGACTCTTTTACCTTCCTTATCATTAACCTGCATTGTGTTCCTGTCTGTTGAAGATTTTCCATCAATCTAATTATCCTGACAGTGATGTTTTAATGGCACTGGTACTGTATAGCACTGTAGATTATTTATTTGAGTTATTTGAATGATTTTTTAGGATGCTTCTGCATGAATTCAAAGAGATATTCTCTTAAATTTTGTCAAGTGAATTATTATTATTATTATTTTTTTTTTGCTGTGTTCCATCTTCTCTTACGCTGACCTGGTAATAATTTTCTTATTCTAAAGAACTAGAATAAGCAATCTCACGTGTTCCCTTTATTCTGGTACCAGAATTATTCAAATACACCTTGTAGTTTTTGAGATATACTCATTTTAATTTGAGCATGTCTTTTTTAAGCAAGAGGCTCAAAAATAAGCCTCGGTTTGGAAAGGTTAATATTGTTTTCTTGAGAACTATATCACAGATGAAGTCACTCACTTCTGAGTGGATAAATGGTTTCTTATTAATGTTCTTTATTACATTATTTAAATATAAATAGATATTTAGCTGTACCTATTGTATTTAATCAACCAATCAACAGCCTGCAATTTTTAAATTTTTAGCTCCACCCAAATGTCACATGATGCCTGGATAGGAATAGAACCTAAATCAGTCCCTTCAGGTTTTGCTGATTTTGCGATCGCAGAAATGAAGCACATTCTGTGATATTTCGAGGAGTTTGCAATTTTTCAAAATGACAGCAGATTTTCCGCAGGTTTAGGTTAAGACATGTCATGTGGCATCACATAAATTAAAATAATAATGATAAAATAAAATAAATTAAAAATAAAAAAAATATATATTTGAAAAAATAAAATAAAATAAAAATCCTCAAGCTGTCTTGCGCATTAAAAAAAAAAAAAAAGCCACAGAAATGTTTTCACAACAATCACTAAAAAAAATTCTGCAAAACCTAAAAGATTAGCTGGATTTAGCACATGGCGGTAGACATAACAAAAAAAGGAAAGCTGGCTAGCAAGACAATTTTAGCTAAAGCTGAACTGAAGTGAAGATTTGAGGTCAAGATTTGGTCACAAAAAAAAGTTAAATATTAGCATTTCATGCCTTGATCGATTAAGAGAAAAGTAACAGAAAAAAAGAGAATCGATCAATTCATTAATCAATCAGCTAATTATTAGCATCAAATCCTTATGCAAGTGACTGAAAGTTAGAGAGCTGGTTGATATACAGGTTTTTCCTCTGAGACGCCAGAATAACAGGCTCACAATAACACAAAAAACAATTACAAATTCTTTCTCTTACTAACAGAGACACTAGGGCAGTGGTGGCTCAAGTGGTTAAGGCTCTGGGTCGTTGACCGGAAGATCAGGGGTTCAAGCACCAGCACCACCAAGCTGCCACTGTTGGGCCCTTGAGCAAGGCCCTTAACCCTCTCTGCTCCAGGGGTGCCATATCATGGCTGACCCTGTGCTCTGACCCCAACCTCCAAGGATGGGATATGTGAAGAAAGAATTTCACTGTGCTGTAACGTATATGTGACAAATAAAGGCCATTTTGTTTTGTTTTTTTCATTTTTTCATTTTTTCATTCACTAGTCTCTAGTCTCTATGTGGCATGTACTGGAAGGAATCCTGATATTTGTGTGTATTTTCTTGACATCTATATTTCTTTCAGCTAACACAGTGACAGATACCAACTTAGAGAGTCTGGGATGAGTTGAATAAAAAATTAATCCATCCATCAATCCATTTTCTATACACGCTTAATTCCTAATTAGGGTCACGGGGATCTGCTGGAGCCTATCCCAGCACACATTGGGCGAAAGGCAGGGGTACACCCTGGACAGGTCACCAGTCCATCACAGGGCCACACATATAGACAGACAACCACTCACACTCACAGTCACTTAAAAAATGAATATTGAGTAATATTTCTTATTAGTTTGAAATAAACACTGTAAGAAAAAAAGAGATGAAAAACCTCACGTTGTGTTACAATTTTAGAAAAAAAAACCCCAACAAAACAGAAACCAGCCATTTTCGGCACAAGGTTGTAGATATAACACTAAAAGCCTGCAGGTTTGTGGTTCATTTGCTAAACCGAGTCACACTTCGCAGTAAAAAAAGCACTAAAAGTTTATTGAGAGTAATCTGGCCCTGTCCTAATGTGTTTCTTTGACTTTTCCCTTTCTCTCACTTTGGCCTTTCTGCCTTCTCTAATTTGTTGTGGCTCTCTTAATTAATGATTTTCTCCCCCTCCATGGCTGTTAAGGAGTTGTTTTTATCAAGTGTGATTATGGAAAAAAAGAAAAAAGAAAAAAGGAAAGAAAATAATGTGCAAATGGCAGGTTGGGTGGACAGGGTCACCTTCACGTGTGAAAACGCTCTTAATTTGCTCCGCCAGGGAAATTACCACGGCAGATTAAACGGTGCTCGTCCACCCTGTCTGAGTCCATACATTACCCTCAGCACAATGCAGCCAGGGCAACAGCAGGAGGAGGAACACAATATAGGACACGTTCTGTCACTAGCAGGAACAGAGTGAATCCCATCTCCCATTTTTTGTAATGCAGCTAAGATTATTTTTTTCCCCTGTTTGAAAATAATGATTTAAAGTCCCTCTAGGCTTCAAACCTTCCTCATAATACCATCTCCCCCCTGAATAAGTACCTGACCATGTATTTCAGTGCATTATGCAAACCAAAATTGTCACACAGTGCCCTCTATCCTCTCTCCACCCCATAATAGCGCCTTAATTGATATTCTGCGTCATGCAGCAGGCATTTCCTTATTCAAATGCTCTCTGACACAAGGTCAGCGACGGCCAAGTCGCACTCGTGTCCTTCCTCGCGACGCTCCGTTTCTCTCGCCTTAACCGCTCCGGCGCGTTGACTTGGCACCGCCACTGATCTTTGTCACGGTGCAAAGAGATTAAGTAGACAATCAACCCCAGAGTGCTGGGTAATCATTCCACTACGCAGCATGGCCCGACCCCTGATGTGGGATCGAGCCCCATTTCATAGAGAAACCGCTGCCAAAATTCATGCTATTTTTATGCAGTTATGATTCGTTTTCCTGCTTGGGAAAAAAACGAATTAATATCTCTCAGACCTTTATTAGAATACCACATCTCCCACACTGACCTCTGACCAAGGACTGTATTCACCAAACCTGCATCAGCATTGAGCGATGGTCTCACTGGAGCTGAAAAAATATCACACTAGGGCTTGATTTCTTATCTGAATCTGGTGGAAATTTGGATTGATTCAAATAAATTATTCTTATAAAAAAAAAAAAATACTCCACTCATCACCCTCAGACTCTCTGATGTGAAGTATATTATATATTATCGTACATATTTTACATATTAAGTCAAAATATATATGAAAAATATCAAGTACATATTTTACACCTGTACACCTGCTCATTCATGCAGTTCATGCATTCATCCAATCAGCCAATCAAGTGGCAGCAGCACAATGCACAAAATCATATAGACACAGCTAATTATCTTCTGCTAATATACACAACAATCATATGATCTAATTTGCTTTGAATGGGGAAGCATGTTTTATTCCAGACAGCCAACAAACCTCAAGTCTTAACCATTTGAGCAACCACCACCCAGTGGACCCAGAGTCCAGTGAACCGGCACCCACTGTCCATTTCCACAACATTTGTAAACAAGCCACTACCTGTTAGCAAGATAAATCATTACCCAGCAACATGTCCATTTAAATTCTATCATGTACACAATCTTTACGCAAAATATTCTTTCTTGTGATCTTAGCCAGGACCTATTTAGCAGATGATACATGTTAGTCCAGAAAAAGAAATAAATGGTGTTTGGATGAACTGAAAGGAAGCCCTGGGCTGTGTAGAGCTGCCAGTATTCATCTAATACTGCTCCAGTGGTATTTATGAATTTGTCTTATGGAGGTTCATTCCAGTAAACAACCAGTGTGTGTGTGTGTGTGTGTGTGTGTGTGTGTGTGATATGATTTAGATGTTATTTAGAGGTCTGGAGATGGTGGGCAACACTGGATGCAGTTTGGATGAGGGTTCAATTTTTCATTTAGAGGAGCGTGAGAGGTTCAGCCTCACAGTTATTGTTCAGGTTTGCCTCAGGCCACTCATACAGCTGCACTGACTTCTTCTTTCCAAACGCACCATCTGTAGCAGCATCAGTCACCGGAGACGCCTGGGCCTTTTCTCTATAAAGGTGACCCTTTCTTTTTCTTTTTCCAACCATTTCACTTGTCTTTTCCGATCACAAAAATAAATGTATGTTTATTTTGAATTGGATTTCGGCAACACGTCTCAAACACAAGGCCTGTGGTCTAAAACTGGCCCGTTGCCTCCTTTTATTTGCACCAAGCGAAAAAAATAAGTAAAACAGCCTGTAGTAGACTACATCTCAAGATATTCACACTGTCCAGAAAGATCTGTAGCTGTGTTTGTCGTACAGCATGTGCAGGATTGCAATTTCATGTGCTTACATAAAACCAACAAATGGCCTACTTTAAAACAAGAGCTGTTTGCGATGCTTGATATACATCACACTCATTTCTCAACACCTAGAACATGCTAGCAATGTGTATCATCGATTTTCATTATAGAATCAAGGATGTTGAACATATCGAATAAGTCAAAACAAATTGTCTGAAGGTATCGATCAGGAGAAAAGGAGAAAAAGAATTTCCAAAAAACTTTACGAACCATGGAACACAGTGAAAGCAAGTGGAGAAAAGCATGGACAGCATGGTGACATCAGGAAGAACAGGACATCCTTCCAAAACAGACAGAAGATAAAACTTGTGGCAAAAATACGAACATATTTGCCAGAAGTATATGGTCAGGTAAGTAGCCTCTATTTGTTACATATATATTACTGCACATTGCAAATTTTTAATTGCGTATCCCAGCTTAGGAAGCTGGGATCAGAGCACAGGGTCAAACATGATGTAGCTCACACAAAGGTCAAGGGCCCAACGGTGGCAGCTGAGGCTTGAACCCCAATCATCCAATCAGCAACGCAGAGCCTTAAGCTACTACTGCCCTCACATGCTCTTCAGATGGGGCAGGGTGGCTAGCGTTAGCCCTGTTTCATTTAAAAAAACATCCAAACAACACCCAAGCTCACTAAAATCCCCCCCAAACCATGTGTTATGATCTAAGAAGAGAAATGATGAAATCTTTGGGCAAGTTTTGAAGGGGTTTGTCACAAAAAAAGAACCCAAACAACACCATACCAATGCCATCTGTGAAGCATGGTGGTGGTGGTGGCATCGGGCTATGGAGCTGTTTCCCTGCAGCTGCTGCTTTATTGTGTTTGTTTGAGTGAATACACTGTAGAGAGATTTAAGCTTTTTGAGATCTAAGCCATGTCTACTTTTACTCTTTCAGTACTGGAAAAGTAACACACTAAAAACCACTGGGAGACACGGACCTTGATGCTAAGACCAGGCAGACGAGTCTGAAGATGGCACATTTTACATTATGTCTGGTTTGTGCATTTTGTCCTTCACTGAATCATTCAGACGGAACCGCAGACTGCATGCCGACTTTCCAGTATTTCCACAAGCTCTCGTCATTCTGGAACTAACCTGGTGGGGCAAATCCTCTTACAATCCTTTTAGACAGCGTGGCGAGAGGCAGAAAGGAGAAGTTTCTCCCAGGTAAACATGGCCAGGTTGTTCGATTGATGTTGGGGGAGAGGAAGGACAACATTTTCTCTTTCGGGTCCCATAGGCTAAGGGTAGAATACTAACACAGTAACAGCCCCGGTCAATACACACACACTCACACACACACACTCAAATGGGGAATTAAAGGTAAACTTTGACACTTTTTAAGGCAGTTAGATCATAACATAACACACATTCCTGTAGTGTTTCGGGTTGAATGAATGGGTGTACAACCTGTACAGTGTTACCCCGAAGGCCCTGGGATAGATTCCAGCTTCCAGGATGGATCAAAATATTGCATTGACTTAAAAATGTGTCACAAAAATGTTGTAAAAATAATCCACCAGCCTATAGGTTCCAAATACGTTCAGCTAACATTCACACAACGTTCCCAGGTAGACCAAAACTGACATCATGGAACTGTTCAAGAACCGCTTCATGTTTCTACAACTAGAAAATGTAAAGATCTTTCAGATTGAACATTCATAAAAGCAAACATTCCTACAAACACAACCTTCAGAGAATGTTCCTGCTGATGGAAAAAAGCTGTAATGCAGCCAGGTCCTGCACATGCGGCTCCTACACAGGGACACGCTGACATTGATGTTGAAAAATCCCTAGAGGTTTCTAACAAAACACCATTTCCTAAGCCTGACCGTTCTCTTTCCATATTTTACTGAGGGGTTGGTGGTTTGTTTGTCGATTTGCTCTTATGCTGTTCGTTTGCTTTGGGCTCCAGATTGAATTAATTTCGATAGACACCATAACGGCACACATGAGGAAACAAGAGGAAATTTCAATACTTTTGCAATTATAGCTCTATAAACATGAAGAGAGAGAGAGAGAGAGGGAGAGAGAGAGAGAGAGAGAAAAAATCACTTTCAGGATCATCATTGTTTCCTCTTGTGTCAGGGGCACAGGGATTATAATGTGCCTCATTTATACTCTTTCTCCAACTTAACAGATGAGTGAGTAGATTCTGTTTACCTCTCTTATTCGCTCTCTCTCTCTCTCTCTCTCTCACACACACACACACACACACATTTGGGTTTACAAAAGATATGCAAGTCTGACAAGCCTAAAGTAAATGTTACAGCCCGTGTGTTAACATAAGCCCCTTTTCTGTGTTTCCTCTCAGTAACCGGCTCCATCCTGCACCATCCCTTCCCTCCCATTATCCCCTCCCCTTTAATTAAGTCTTGGCTCTGTGTTCTGCATCCCAGCATTCCTGCTGCTGTGGCCATTACGGCTCGCCGTATGGAGTGCTGTGGCTGCCAGAAGCCCTGCCTGGCACTACTCACCTGGGGTAAATGAGGTCGCTTGATCATACCCACTCTCGCCTCGGGTGCCTGTGTGATGTTGAAGAGCGCCTGCAGGGCACTCAGCGCCGCCTTTCTCTTTGCCAGCTTTTTGCTGCAGCCTGTGCCCTCGAATATTCTGCCGTCCACCAGCACGGCCATCACAAAGCAGCGGCGAGCGCGCCGGCCCCGGGCACTCTGGCACAGGCAGGCGTAGCGCGCTCCCGGCCGCAGGTTATTCAGCAGGACTACGGGGCTCGGTGGAGGAGGCGGTTCAGGTGTCGGTGGAGGTGTGGAAAAGTGGGTGTCGCCTTGCCTCGCTTGTACCACCATCAAGTCCAGCTTGTGTCGCAAACGGAGGGCGCTAGAGAGCAGCTCAGATTTGGCTGAACGAAAACCGTCCTGTTCGAAACCTTTAAAGAGCGTTTCCGGGAAGTCCGAAAGGTCGGAGGTGAAGTCCGTGGTGGGATTCGATACTCCTCCCATGGCTGAGTGAGCCTGAGCGGCGTTGGGGAACTGCACGAAGGAGCTAAGCGCTAACTCAGCTGCCCTCATCTTAGCCTTTTTCTTAGTTGGGCCCGTTCCTTCAAAGGTGAGCCCGTTGACGTCGACGGCGATGGAGAAGAGCGGAGCGTGCACCGGGCCCGTCTGGGACACGGTGCGGTACTGCAGACCTGGACGCAGCTCGTTCAGCTGCACCACGGCGTTCTTCGGCGTGTCTGACCATGAGGACCTTCTGCAGCACACTCGCAGCTCACATATGCGCCCGTTGTTGTCCTCCTCTAACGGACGCTTCCGTTTCAGAGCGCCTGTCCCGCTCCGGGATGAATCGGACAGGAAGAAAGACGGACGATCCGATGCCATGATTGTACGGTCCTCAAAGTTCCCCGTGTTCCAGTTCTCTTTCACCTCTGTACTGCTGGTACCTGAGAGAAGACAATGAGAAAACAAACTGAAATACAGAGGCATAAAATACAGTATTTACAGTAAAGTAAAATTAAAAGCAAGGCTTTTGCATTTTCTTTATTTAACAGATGGTGCAAGGACACATCATGCAGGAGCTCTTACATAAAAACTCTATACTACTTTTTGGGGTAAAAGAAGAATAACTTAATGTCAGAGATCCAACCAGCAACTGCTTTAGTTACTCTTTGCATTATTTTAATTATTGTTCTTTTATTCTAAATTTTTGCACTATTTTCTATTTTTATTCTATTCTATTTTATTTATTTATTTTTTTTAAAGAATTTATAATGCTTCTTTCTGTTACTGATATTACTTGTTGCATTCTTATATTTCAGTTATTATTATAATTATGGTAATAATAATAATAATAATAATAATAATAACCTTCTGTACATAATATACACAAAGTATGGTAATCTTTGTAGTTTAATCTGTTCTTACACTGCTGTTTATAATTATTTTATTATAATTATTTTAATTTTAATTTTATCATTTTCTCCTTTCTGAAAATTATCACTTTTTTTTGTGATATTACTTATTTTATTTTTCAGCTAGTATTATGGTTAGAATAATAATAAAATAGGAAAAAATATAACAATAATAATAACAATTTTTATTTGTTAATTATTGATTAATAATTACAATACACAGGGGGAATAATAATAATAATAATAATAATAATAATAAATTATTATTATTATTATTATTATTATTATTATTATTATTATTGTTATTATGGTCACATATTGTGTTATACCTTTTAGACACAATATACAAAAATTGTTCATCCTCCATTTTTTTGTTTATAACCACTGATAAGATAATAAAAGATACACCATCTGCACCGTTGCAGGTACTAAAGCTAGAAGAAGATACACCCTTCAAGATATCATCATAGCGACAAGCAAAAGTTCAATATGCCATTTTTATTGTTCAGAATTCATGTCTGCATCATTGTAAGCAAATGCTAATGAATCTTAGAATAACTGACTCATATCTACACAACATTCATTTATAGATGTTAGAAGTTGTATAGAGGTTACAGCATCATGTCATGCTATAAAAAAACACAGGAAACAGGCAAGCACCAGCTAAACCTAGTCAGCCTCAGCGATAGCATCAGTTTATAACGTCAGCTATAAATGATCATAAATGATGTCTCTATTTCCTCTCTTCTCTAATCTTTGACACAGAATCAGAAGAAACCTGTCAGATGAAATATAATGATATAATAATAATACAAGAGAGAGAAAAACCCTCATGTCGCAGCTCCTGAAAGCTCCCTGTGAGCGTGTCTCTTATTTAAGTGTTTTAAAATCCATGAACAAATCCTCACAAATGGGGGAATTATCTGCTAAATCGCCTCTGTAATCTGCCTCAAAATTGCCTCAGGGTTCATGTGTAAAGTGGGTGTGATTTGTCTCCGGTATTCAATTCAATGCAAAGCAGCAATCCCTGTCATAATGGAGGAGAGCACACACTGTTCCTGAGTTTGAGAACGAATAAAAAAATAAAATATATAACAAGACACTGTTTCCTATTAGAGCTTCCCAGACCTCACTGTGCTTCACTCTCCTGAGGCAAATACTTCAGATTTCACACAGTACGCCATAATCCACAACTGAAAACATGGTGTTGGTCTACCTGTCAGAATATTCTGATAAATACTGGATTGATTCTTTATAAAATGATTAAGAATGATTTAAACCCTTTTTACCAGTACACTGACGTTCCAGTACGCCGACAGACTGGAAATGGACTTATGGGGACATTTTCAATCAGTGTAAATAAATGAATGATGTGAGTCTGATATAAAATGAGTCTGTTGGCTTTCGGTGTGTTTTAGACGTGTGTTCTTCCCTCTGTTGGAAAACCTTACACAGAATTTTAGTGGCTGTAGATAAAGTTTAGCTGCTTATCAACAAACACATGGGGCATCTCAGAGAGCAGAAATGGGTTTGATATCAACATTTACTATAAAGATAGAAATATTTTTGTGGAAAACCTTAAAAGAAATACAGAGGGGACCAAAAAATATATACACACTTACAACATACTAATTCGGCATATTTCGAGCTCTTAAGGCGAACATTTGTATTGTGAAACGAATTTTCCCAGAAGAAATAATGTAAATGCAGTTAATCAGTTCCCGCCACCCAAAAATATGACCAATACGAAGCGCAATGTAAACTGTATGGCTGCTTACAAAGAACTGACCCAAGCCAAGCATTCCATGTCAAGGCTCCTCACAGGAAGTCGTGCCACCAAGCTTGGGCTAAAAATAGAACAGACCGCCCACGCCACCAATCTGTTAACAAAAAAACACCTGAATAATCACCTAGCTTTTAAACGCATGCTGAAGGCAACGTCGGTATCGTGGGTTGACCCTTTCCAAACAGCTTTCACTGACTGGAAAAAAAATTTGTAAAATTCGTAAACTCTTCAGTTAGCTTCACTTTCCACTGATGCTAACAAGTTTTGAGCGGCTCACGGGTGTACGTGCAACTTAGCCGGGGTTCGGTTCGGTTCGGTTTGATTGATTGTATGACAAAAATGCTTCGTATGCAGATGCAAAATTTCAATTCTTGGGCAGCACGCTGGCTTAGTGGTTCACACTGTTGCCTCACAGCAAGAAGGTCCTGGGTTCGAATCCTGGGTTTGAACAGGCAGGGGCCTTTCTGTGTGGAGTTTACATGTTCTCCCTGTGCCTGCATGGGTTTACTCCGGTTTCCTCCCACAGTCCAAAAACATGTACATTAGGTTGATTGGTAATTCTAAATTGCCCATAGGAGGGAGTGTGTGTGTGGTTGTCTGTCTATATGTGGCCCTGTGATGGACTGGTGGCTCCAGCAGATCCCCGTGACCCTAATTAGGAATAAAGCAGGCATAGAAAATGAATGGATTTGAACTCTTAAGGCAGAAATTCATAAGGGAGGGCTTTCCTATGCTGAGGTTCCACTGTACAGTGTTACTTCTAAAGATTGTTGATGCTATCATAAATGTTGTTCATACAGTAGATCACTGAAATCAGAAGTGTCTGGATGCTAATGGTGACCACTTTGAGCACCTAATGTGACTGCATAACCTGACTTACAGCTACCCTTTTATGTTTATATAAATTTTGTAATAAAATCTTTATGCATATATTTTTCATCTTGAAGTGTGTATACATTTTATGGGCCCCTCTGTATTGTCCTAGTATGCTTGGTTAAAACCAGAAATGACAAATTCTTATAGTCCTGAGTGTCTACTTTCATATAAGCTTCATATTAAGCACCACTGTGCAGCGAGACATGACAAAGACGTTTAAAGCTGAACATGGACATGACGATAGTTGCCATTTTGGATTTATACTTACTCAGTGTGTCTTCATCCTCTGTGCTGCTTGGACCTGGACTCATATACTTGAAGGGGACGATGAGTGCAGACAGCATACTGCTCACTTTTTCTGTAACACACACACACACACAAATATCATGTGAGCTGATCCTAATTTGGAGAAACATCTATTTTTTGCACAACTAGCCTATAGAGTCAGAGTTTATATTTTTTAAGGTTTAATCTTTATCTATTGATGATATTTTGATGAATAAGAAATGAAACACTGTCAGGTACACTGTTATAAATCAAATCACTCATAACAGTGTGGTGCAATGTGACCAGATGTGAAGCTGCATTACAGTTAGCACCCAGATGTTGAGATCTTTCAATAACACATCCTTTTGTTTATTTAATGCTGTGTTGTATTGTCCATTTACACCGATCAGGCATATGATTTTGAGCAGTGAGAGGTGGAGGGAATAAGACTGATGATCTCCTCATCATGGCACCTGTTAGTGGGTGGGATATATTAGGCAGCAAGTCAACATTTTGTCCTCAAAGTCGATGTGTTAGAAGCAGGAAAAATGGACAAGAGTAAGGATTTGAGCGAGTTTGAAGAAGGGCCAAATTGTGATGGCTAGAACACTGGATCAGAGCATCTCCAAAACTGCAGCTCTTGTGGGGTGTTCCAGTAGTCAGTATCTATCAAAAGTGGTCCAAGGAAGGAACAGTGGTGAACCGGCGACAGGGTCATGGGCGGCCAAGGCTCATTGATGCACCAAGTGTGATCCAATCCAACAGACGAGCTACTGTTGCTCAAATTGCTGAAGAAGTTAATGCTGGTTCTGATAGAAAGGGGTCAGAATACACAGTGCATGATGGGTCAGGGCTGATGTGGCAGCAACAGCAAACCAACGTGTGCATCAGTTCCAAGTGACTGAATTAATTGAACAATTAGTTTTTGTACAATCTACATATTTTGAGTGTGTATTTTCTAAACCCTGAATAAAATAAAACCCCGACCTCACACCTGAGCTCACAGTCAAACCCACAACACTGGTGTTAAACAACAGAAACACTACATTCTGCTTTTCTACTATACATGCTTTAGTCACCTAAATGTAACACTACAGTAATACTTAATTTCCCATCAGCACCATCATCACCACCCTCATGGGATTTTACACTGTAACTGGTTTATGTTAATTCTACGTGAATTGATCACGTTCACTCTACAGCATTCAGGCTTGTGTATAAACATGTTTACATTTAGTTTAATACAAGCAATAAAATCACGCTTTGTTAAGAAACAAAATATTTTTTCTTCAGTCATCTTTACTCAGGTATATATCTTAAATATAGCTAAATATTCATCTGTCACTGTATTTTATTTGTTCATTAGTACACAACTGAAAAAAATAAATAAATAAAATAAATAAAATAAATAAAATAAAATAACACTGTAGATACAGGCTAAAAATAATCTGCACACAAAAAGAATGTTTTTTAAAATGATTAATTAAATTATCTTATTAATAATTAATAATTCCAACACAATTACATGCACTTAACGATGTAAAGTAAATAAATAAGAACAGAAAATCAATAATAAATCATAAATCATTAATAGTTTAAGTTAAACTACTACTACAACTAATAATAAAATAAAATAAAATAAAATAAAATAAAATAAAATAAAATAAAATAAAATAAAATAAAATAAAATAAAATAAAATAATATGAATTTTCTGAATAATCTGGACATTCCAACTCAGAATTTCTTCTTCTTCTAGATATTATTATTTAATTTAATTTAATTTAATTTAATTTAATTTAATTTAATTTAATTTAATTTAATTTTATTTTATTTTATTTTATTTTATTATTTAATTCAAAACACATTAATGCTTTTTTAAATTTGTGTATTTACTTTACAGAATGAAATAAAAGCTAACTAACTGAATAATAATTTCAAATAAAATACAAACACAAGCATTTTACTGTCATCTTAACGTTTTATAACCGAAAACATTTGTTTATGTCCATCACATTCATTTCTAAACATTTCCCAAAATCCTCTAAAAGCTTTAAAAGCACGTACATCGTACATCGTCCTCAGCCTTTTAAAAATAACTTCTGAAATCAGATGATGATTATATTATTAGCGAACATGTGAATGCGCTTACCATTGGTCCAAAAAGCATTTAGATGTCATTAGATTTCAGTCACAGAAAGAATTAGCTTAGTTTCCATCTAAATATCAAATTACATTTCAGGAAATAGGATTCATTATACGGCTCCGCATTCCTCACTGTCCATAAACAACGACGGATGTATTTGGCAATCTATCGTGGAAATGGACATTCAGGAGCAGCAATTACCGTACGCACACTTTCTACATACAGCAATTTCATTATTTACACAGAGAACACGTTTCCAGTGCTGTTTATTACCGAGTGCTCGAGAGGACACTTTTTTCTGGTTTAAGAAAGCCACTTACTGATAACCAAACATTGCTGACAGTTTCCTTTC